>NW_026938528.1:0-86641 GCF_032062105.1 Saccostrea cuccullata | reverse complement strand
GGGAAATTAATTTTCTTTTATTTACTGGTAACAAAACTACATGTATTCCAAAAATTATCTTTCATTTTCTACTGACAATTAAATATACATGCATGGGGAAATACTTCAAAATCCCTTAGTAAGTTTAGGAACAGAAATAAATGATTAAAAGATATATAAACAACCCCTCAAATTATTTTCACTTTAAAACAAGATGTGTTTGTGAAACACTATGCGCCCGGCGGCAACAAAGTTTAAAAAACTATTTTCAGCAGATAAGTGAAAGTCAAGGTCACAAGGTCATTGACCTTGGTGTCATTTGAAGAACTTCATTAGTGGAGTATGCACACCAAATATGAGGTCTCTATCTCTCATGGTTCAAAAATTATGGCGAAGGTTAAAGTTGACAACAGACAGACAGACAAACAGATAAACAGACAGGACAAAAACAATATATGCCTCGGATCTATCGATCCGGGTGCATAAAAAATACGGCGTTTCTTCCTTAAATGGAATAAAGCAACTTAATTTTATCTGTTATATGCTATTTAGAGGCTGTTAAGGAAGGATTCTTCTCATATTTCTTGTATCTAAAAATTCATGAAATTTCCATAGAATCAAGAAGACAATATTACTAAGTGATGGTTCCATTGACATTAAGAATTGAAAATTACTGTTGACAATCATGAGATGCCTACATCTATTTTAAAACATTTAATGTTTTTCGTCTTGCATAAAAATATACAGGTACTACCATAAAGTGTCTACAAGGTGATATTACCAGACTGAGATAAATAATCTAATCAAAATGGATATTGGCTAATCCGAATTTTCTTTACTTTTAAATTTTTAGGTCATCTGAGTAACTTAGGTGACCTATTGCTATCCGTCTTCGTCCGTCGTGCGTCGTGTGTCAACATTTCAACATTTTCAGCATCTTCTCTGAAACCACTGAACCAGTTTCAACCAAATTTGGTATACAGCATCTATGGCTGAAGGGGAACAAAAATTGTAAATTTTACGGTCCCCGCCCCCCTGGGGCCTGAGGGGTGGGGCCAAAACCACTAAAATTATTGCAATCTTCAAAAATCTTCTTTTTTACTCCTGGACATCAAGCAGTCAAACTGTTGGCATGAATGTAATAAGCATTGAGTCCTCTACCAGAATTGTGAAATTCATGGCCCTAGGGTCAGGGGTTCTTGTGCTAGGGCGGGGCTATATAGATTATATAGTGAAAATGCATTATTTCTTTGAAAATCTTCTTCTCTGCTCTTGGGTATTAAGTAAACTAACTAAGTACATAGTTATGATAAGCAAGAGTGCCTTTTCCAAAATTGTGAATTTCATGGCCCCAGGGTCAGGGGTTCTGGTGTTCAGGCGGGGCTCTATTGATCATATAGTGAAAATGCATTTATTCTTTGAAAATTTTCTTCTCTGCTTCTGGGTACTAAATAGACTAACTAAGGACATAGTTATGACGAGCAAGAGTGCCACTTCCAAAATTGTGAATTTTATGGCCCCAGGGTCAGGGGTCTGGTGTTAGAGGGAGGCTCTATTGATCATATAGTGAAAATGCATTTATTCTTTGACAATCTTCTCTGCTTCTGGGTATTAAATAAACTAACTAAGGACATAGTTATGAAGAACAAGAGTGCCACTTCCAAAATTGTGAATTTTATGGCCCCAGGGTCAGAGTTTCTGGTGTTAGGGCGGGACTCTATTGATCATATAGTGAAAATGCATTTATTCTTTGAAAATTTTCTTCTCTGCTTCTGGGTATTAAATAAACTAAGTAAGTACATAGTTATGATGAGAAAGAGTGCCCCTTCCAAAATTGTGAATTTTATGGCCCCAGGGTCAGGGGTTCTGGTGTTAGGGCGGGGCTCTATTGATTATATAGTGAAAATGCATTAATTCTTTGAAAATCTATTCCTTTGCTCCTGGGTTTTATGCCAATGATCCAACTATATATATATATTTGTGATGAAGAAAGGTGCATCTAGCAAAAAGGTTATTTTTAATGCCCCTTGGGTCGGGGGGGGGGGGGGGGTTAACATAGTCTGAAAATAAATTAATGCTTTGAAATCTGCTCTTTAGTAGTAATCAATCATTTTATGATAAAATTTGCAAAATTATGAAATATGTGGCCCCAGGGTCAGTGGTTCCTTTGGGGTGAGGTGCACAACTGGTTATAAAGTGGAAGTGCATTTTCTCTTTGTTACTCTTATACCGGAAAGTGGTGACTACTCTTATCTACCTCTGGGTATTAAGTAAATAGAGTAAGCATGCTAAGTTTATAATTATGATAAGCAATGGTGCCTCTTTCAAAATTGTGAATTGTGAATTTCATGGCCTCTGGGGTAAAACACGAACCAATTTTAATTATTTGAAAGTTGTTACACGATACTCTGGTGACCTATAAGGCCAATGGGCCTCTTGTTTTTTTAAGAATACATAGTTATTTTTATATGCTTCCTTTAATTTTCTTATTTTCACATATTGTAAAGTTGTCATACAAAGAAACAAAATGGTACAAAAACAAAATGTTTCGATTGTTTTCCTTATAACGAAAAACGCTTTTAACGGATTTTTGGCTCAAATCTGTACTTAGATTGGAAGCTTTTAAAAGTTAACATAATAGTAGTTTGTTTGGAAAATCATATGCTTAGAATATCTAGTGTATTTCTAGTGCAGCCGTTTCGGAGTTTATTTGGAAAAAATACAAGTATAAATATTATAAATATTATATAATGTATTTAGAGCAAACATTTCCGAAGGGAAGTCATTCAAAGTTAAAGGACTCCTCATAGTAAAATATATATATACGTGTGTAAAGAAACCATTTGGAGAGACAAAATTTGAAAATTTCAAATGCTTATATTATATAACTGATTTCTAAAATCTAAGCAGTAGATTAAATGCAACAATTTTCGAAGGAGAACTATTCTAAAGAGTTTTAAATCAATCTGAGGAAGTATGGATGTGTTGCATGTTACTATTGGACAATATAAACAAAATATTGACCATCATCTTATAAAAGAAGTCTTGGTCCAAAAAATATAAATTTCATTCAAGCCCAATATGTACCCTCTTTAGATACTAGTAAGTGGACAAGCTTTCACCTTCATCCCGATGTAGGCCAAAGCATCTCCACTTCTCTAAAGAGAATACAGTATGCTTAAAGTATAGTTTAATTTTTGTGATATCGAACTTTGACGTCAAATACTTGAATCCGCATTCTGTGTGACATACATAATAGTATACATTGTATGTGAAGTACTAGTATATCATAATGACCTAATGCAAAGTTTTACATGTCAGTGTATCCTATTTGCACTGAAATTAACAATCTTTTCAACATAACCTGACTTTTGTACTCAACAATATTTATAATGAGTTTAGAATTATTCTCTACTTTTGTCCTTGTATGATTGTGTAACAACACCGGCATTGACGTCTTTAACTCGGTCATAGACATTCTCAGGATCTCTACTTCCCAAAACCTCATAATGTGCACTACAAAAACATGAAGTAATATATGAAAGAGTAGGTTCATGCAATACCATTTATCAACATAAACAAGAGGCCCACGGGCCTTATAGGTCACCTGAGTATCATGTAACAACTTTCCAGCAATTGTATTTGGTTCGTGTTTTAATCCAAAAGCCATGAAATTCACAAATTTTATAATTATGATAAGCAATGGTGCCTCTTTCAAAATTGTGAATTGTGAATTTCATGGCCTCTGGGGTAAAACAGCGGCCCTGAAATTATCTATTTTGAAAGAGGCCCCTTTCTTCATCATAAGGCCAGCATTTTTTTTTTTTTAGGTTTTATAGGTTTAGTTATGAACATGAGAATAAAAAAGTCCCAAAGGAGAAGGAAAAAATTTTTTTTTTGATAAATCAATTATTAACATTTGTACATTCTTTTTTTATGCTATCCTAATAGGCCCCTTACCACTGGACACATAATGCTTACAAATAGGAAAGTAGAATTGCTTAGTAATTTCATCATCTGCCAGTTTGGGCCAGTTATATAAATTTTGTGATGTTGATCAAAATTTATTTTAAAAAATCAATTCTTTAAAAGTCTTTCAATATATATTCATTTTTTTAATATGTGTTAGGTGAATGTGTAGACATTGTTCTAAAATTTACTTGATCCCTAAAATTATAATTCCTATCATAAAACAGACAGGGAGTATTGGGGAGTAGGGTGAACATTTTTTCAATTAAGTGTAAAATAATATTTCTGGCTGATACAAATGATACTATATGCCTGTATATATTTGTGTATTCTTGCCTTTTAATAGTTGAATTTTTTTTTATTTCTTCAGGTTATTGTTTATTTCTTCCTCAAATGGACTTAACTTCTCCCATAGTTTTATTCATTACATCTGATGCATAAGCAACCCTTTTCTGAAGAATGATGCTTAGACTGTAAGCTATAACAGAGACCTAAACAATGTCGCTGGCAATATGCAATAGCTACCACGGGCAGTTTAAAACCTGGGGGAGGAAAATAATTTACAGACAGTTACTTTTGAAATGAATACATAATTATCTCACCAGCATGTCATTGTGCAACAAAGTCATCAGCATTTTATTTGTCCTTTGAACGGGTGAAACGTTTTGAATGGCACTCTTATCGATGAATTTTATACTAAAGCAAGCTATCTTCACAGATCTAGCTTTATTTACCCGCCGTTTCATCGTAAAACCGGAAGTGCGAGTTCGTAAATTTGAAATCTCGATCCCGACTCAAATTTGACATCGGAAAGAAAAAAATTGTTTTATTTTTTTCTGAAAATTCAAAACCTTCAGCGGAGGGTTTGTAAAACGGAAAATAAAATAAATCCTGGCCTTAAATATGTAATTAGATCATTAGCATATTAACCAGGAGCAAAGGATAAGATGTTCAAAGAAATCATGCATTTCTCTATGTAATCATTAGCCCCACCCTAAAACAAGAACCCCTGACCCTGGGGCCATAAAATTCACAATTTTGGTAAAGGCCCTCTTGCTTATCATAACTATGTACTTAGTTTATTTAATACCCAGGAGCAGAGAAGAAGATTTTCAAAGAATTCATGTATTTTCACTATATAATCAATAGAGCCCCACCCTAAAACCAGAACCCCTGACCCTGGAGCCATAAAATTCACAATTTTGGTAGAGGTACTCTTGCTCATCATAACTATGTACTTAGTTGGTTTATTTAATACCCAGGAGCAGAGAAGAAGATTTTCAAAGAAATAATGCATTTTCACTACCTACTTATTTAGCCCCGCCCTAGCACTAGAACCCCTGACCCCAGGGTCATGAATTTCACAATTTTGGTAGAGGACTCATTGCTGGTTACAATCATGCAAACAGTTTGACTGCTTGATGTCCAGGAGTAAAGAAGAAGATTTTTAAAGATTGCATTAATTTTAGTGGTTTTGGCCCCACCCCTCAGGCCCCAGGGGGGCAGGGATCATGAAATTCACAATTTTTGTTCCCCTTCACCCATAGATGTTTTGTGCCAAATTTGGTTGAAATTGGTTCATTGGTTGCAGAGAAGAAGATGAAAATGTTCAAATGTTAACACACGATGGACGACGGACGACGCACGACGACGGACGAAAACAGATAGCAATAGGTCACCTGAGTTTACTCAGGTGACCTAAAAACTTACTCAAAGAATTAAAGTTGTTGAGGCTTACCTGTTCTCTTGGTGCCCAGTTTCTACAACGAAGAAAAAAAAGAGAACCGGTTTTTGAAGACTTTTACAATTCTACTAGGTATATCATGCAACGACACACAGAATCTATAATAAAAGTAACCCACACATGTTTTAGAGCTTCGTTTTTGTCCCCCGCTTTCTCGAAAGCGATGGGACATTAAATCTTATTCGTCTGTCCGTCCGTCTTTTACAAAAACTTTAACCTTGCCCATACCTTTTGATTTAGTAGAGCTATGACTTTCATATTTCACATGTGTATCCCTTGTAACAAGACCCTTCTATAATAAAAGTAACCCGCATGTGTTTTAGAGCATCGTTTTTGTCCCCGCTATCGGGAAAGCGAGGGGACATTAAATCTCATTCGTCTGTCGGTTTGTCCGTCCTTTACAAAAACTTAAACCTTGCCCGTAACTTTTAATTTAGTGGAGCTATGACTTTCATATTTCACATGTGTATTCCTTGTGACAAGACCTTTCTTCGGATACCACCAAATTTGACCTTTTGACCCTGGAGTTTGAGCCTCTTTTGCACAAAAATTCCAAACTTTTACTTTTGGCCATAACTTTTGAATAGTAGGTACTAGGACTTTCATATGTTTTATATGTATTCTTTGTAGCAAGACCCTTCATTGGATACCAACAATTTTGACCTTTTGACCTTGACCATGAAGATTTCCGTACTTATGAAAAAACTTTAACCTTGATCATAACTTTTGAAGGGTAAGGGCTAGGGCTTTCATACTTCACAAATGTTTTCCTTGTGAAAAGACCTTTCATTAGATACCAAGAACTTTGACCCCTTGACCTTGGAGTTTAAACTACTTTTTTAAAAACTTTAACATTGGTCACAACTTTTAAACGGTAGATACTAGGACTTTCATATTTCACATAATATTATGTATTCTTTATGGCAAGATCTTTCATTGGATATCAACAGCTTTGACCTTTTGACCTCGACCTTAGAGTTTTACGTACTTATGAAAAAACTTTAACCTTGACCATAACTTTTGAACGGAAGGGCTAGGGTTTTATACTCTTATGTAATCCTTGTGAGAAGACCTTTCATTGGATACCAAGACCTTTAACCCTTTGAACTTAACTTTGGAGTTGACCTACTTTTAAAAATCGTTAATCTTGGCCATAACTTTTGAACGGTTAGGGTTAGAGTTAGGATTTTCATCCTTCACACATGTATTACTTGTGACAAGACTTTCTTAAGAAGCCAACAACTCAAACCCTTTCACCTTGGAATTTGACCTACCTATCAAAAATTTATCCTCGACTATAACTTTTGAACAGGTGGTCCTATAGGGATTTTGTATTTCACAATCGTATTGTGAGAAAAACCCTACTTTGTGTAATAATATATTTAATTTGCATTAAAGAAAAGTTTAATCTTCGTTATGTTGCCATACGTGGTCATCAGAGTTTCACAAACACATCTTGTTCCTTATATTGAGACGGCTTTCATTTTGACATGTACTATGATTTCTTACCCTTGACCTTGGCCTTCACGACCTTATTTAAAAAAAGATCAACTTCAATGATAATTTATAAAGAAATGACATATGATAGGGTGTTCATATTGGACACAATATGCCATAAGAAAAATAACATCTCATCCACAAAGACACTGAAAGCGGGGGACCACAATTGAACCCTTTGAATTTGCTTGTCATTTCAAATATTTGGTTAATCCAAACTCAAAATTAATAACTTTCAAAATATTTTAATCTATCTGCTACTAGTATCGTGTAAAAACGTTCAGGTGTCATTTTCATTAATGAAAATACGTGGGGAAAGTAGATGTCAAAATTAGACATCCATGTCCATATTTTCAGAATTTCGTGGTTTGACACCTTTTTCACTTTATAATATACCATTTATATCTTTTTTTTTTAAGAATAAAAAAAATATATATATTTTTTATTTACAGTTGTTTTCTTTCTACAGCTTATGGAACATTAACAATCTATGTATTAATTAATAAGAATGAGAAGCTGTGCAATTTGAAGATAAATGAAGCTATTTTACATAAAACATGCACAGACTGCCAAAGAGATTTTGACAAAAATACATACTTGTGTGTGTTTTTGTTTTTAATGAAATTTAATATTTTCTATAACTGTAATAAACTGAAACCAGTCTTGAAAGGATAGAAAGCAAAGGGAAACGGTTAAGTTTTACATTCCTGCTTACAGGCAAATTTTATTTGTTAATTGTCAATGTTATTTACATCTTTGGTTTAAAAATATCCTAAATGAAGGGGTCTAACCCCGATATTTGTAATAAAGGTAGCATTACAAAATGTTTTTATACAAAAATACTTCACCAAATAATTTACAATTAGAAATTTGATTATTGACCATTTTGTTGCACCTTGAATTTCACCTTTAAGTGTATGGGCAGTGCATGTACATATGTATTATTAAGATGTTGTAAAAGTAATTTGAACTTCAAACAAACCTTTAAGTAAAAAGTGCATTACAAACTTTCTTAATTAAACAAAGAACAAAATGAATCCTTTACCACAGCTATTTAGACAATATAAAAATGTTCTTTTCTCATCAACGGCAAATAACTTTATTTTCGGAAACATTTAAGGTGCAAAATGACCATCTTCTTATATTTATGTTATAATAACGTGAATTTGGTTTATTTCAGTTTCATCGTTACCTAGAAATACATATTTCACTAGTTTAAAATTATGAATATTCATTCATTAAACATTGAATATTTTACAAACTAGAGAAAAATGCATGTTATGGCTTGAAGCTTACCTGTAGCGTCTCCATCAATACCGTGATATTTGTGATCATCCAAATTAGGAACATAATGCGTGACGTAATCTTCATTTTTGCTGAAAAAAAATCAAGTTTGTTATGTTTTTTTTTTAATTTGGTAGGCATTTCAATTTAAGAGCACATTTACATAATACACTAAATAATCAACTAGATATATATACCAGTGATCTCGATTTTTAAAGACGAAACAGAGTCGGCAAAATCTTTTTCAAATTAAATGGTTAGCTGACTTTTGATGTTTAAAATTAACTAAACTGAATAGCAAAGGAATTGACTCTGCTTTTCCATCGTCAACTTTCCTCAATTAGATAGTAATTTTCCAACAACACCTGTTTATATCTTCCTATATTATTCGATTCGCAAAAGCATGATAAATTTACAACAACAACAAAAAAAAATAATAAATTGATATTACAATAGGATTTCAATAAGACCGATCAAAGTCAGTAAAATTTTTGGCAAATTCCACGATTGTTATAATGATCTCTTCTGTAAGTATATTATTGAAAAATACTCTTGATTCGTTACTTTGACAAACATACCAGTATTGATACCATTCGTTTGGGCATTATGTTTAATACGTTGAATACAGAGTATAATTCTTATGTATATATAAGATTAATCCGTCGGTGACTCTGCGGGTGTGACCGGTGGTTATATTACTCCTAGGCACCATCGTCGCAAACCACGGTCAAAATGTACGATCCTCTCCCATTCTGGCCGTGGTTGAACGTGGAGAGATTTCTTTGTAGAGAGATTTCTTCGCAGATCATTAAAAATTGACCAATGCGAGTAAAGCATGGTCGGATAATGAACTTGATAGTGACTTTCAATGTCCAATCGCAGTATAGGAAATATTTCTTGTATACTGTTGACGTCAGTTGTTGATTTCAATTGCGATGGAAACAGATCTTGGCACTGACTGAATATGATGTCACAATAGAGAGTCGTAAATAATCAAGTTTACGACAGTTTTTGTGATCAAACAGCCACGGTGCAGACTCCGGACCGTGGCTTGAGACGATGCCTGGGCACCTGACCGCGTCAGCTATGCTATTTTCAGGGGACCGTGTACTTGCCCGGTTTAAATTCGTTTTGTTATTGAAATTTATAAGGCTGGTCAGGGTTCATTATCTTTATATTTTACATCATAGGCTTTTGTTTGTTTTGTTTATGGTCCTTATCGAGAATTTTTCACTCATATTGAGACGCCGTCACTTGGCAGTAGAGTCCTGCAAAATCAGACCTTTACTTGGCACTAAGGGCCTTTGAGCAATAATGGATTTTTTTGTGTCAGCATCTATTGCAACACGGGATCTCGGTTTATATACGGTCATATCCGACAGAAACATCAACTAATTCTGAGGTTTTAAAGCAAAGGCTCTTATTGTACAACGCGGTCGAAGAAATTAAAATCCAAAGATGAAAGCATAACTTATTTTCATTTGCACTTACCCATTTTTCTTGACATTATTTCCTCATGAAAAAGAAAAAATATTTTGGTGATATGCACGATCTGATATATATATATATATATATATATCCAAAATTTAAATAATGTCTCAGTAATCGGATAACAATATTAAAAAAAGCTAAAAAGAAAACACAAAAATCCTCAGTTAAGCTTTAGCGCTTTCATTTTCAATCTTCAGAAGCTTATAATAGTATCATAGTAACAGTGATTATGACGTCATGTTAAGCGGAACGTTAAATGTCTATTATGACGTCATAGATACAATATGACAAAAGTACGGGGAAATCACAAGTAATTTATAAAACTCTATTAAGTTTTGGCTGAAAAATACTAATAAAATGTTTTTCTTTTTCCCGTCTCTGGATATCAGTGGCACAACTGAGTTTATAGAAAGGGAAAATTTTGAATTGTTTTTTACCACACGCCTCCAGGTGCGAACTTAATTGAATTTGTCTGTATTCGGGTGTACTAATGTGTTGCTTATGTACACGTACACGGGCACGGAGAGTGTTGCCGGTTTCACCAATATAATATTCCTTGCATCCAGGACATGTGATGACATAAATGACATTTTTTGTATCGCATGACATGTTTTCTTTAACTCTAAATTCACGCCCATTGAAATTATAGCTGGTCCCTTCTGTAATGTATTCACATGTACCGCATCGAGGGTTCTTACACTTAGAGACTGTATAAGTATGGTCGTTGAATTTGGAAGAACAAAGTATTCTCTTTAGGTTTTTGGGTTGGCGTTTACTGTTGATAAAACGACAATTCTTGTATACGTTTTTCGTTTGTTCGTCCTCTCTAAGTACGTTGTTCAATTCATGAATAATTGAACTCACGTTTTGATTTCTCGGGTTATGCGTGTGCACAAATGGAATTATTTCAACGTCATTCGCACGTCGTATGTTTAAAAGTAACTGACTTCTATCGCACTCCTTGGCTTTCTTTATACCATTATCTACAAGTTGTTCTGGATATTTTTGGTTTAATAAATACAATTTTAATTCCTCCAGTCGAATATCCCTGATATTGGTATTACTCACAATGGTGCATATCCTTCTTGCGAGGTTATATGGTATAGCTGTTTTAGTGTGATGGGGATGGCTTGATCCAAAATGCAGATATTGGTGTGTGTCGGTTGGTTTATAGTAAATATCCGTATTTAAGCTGGTATTATCCTTTGTTACAAGAACATCGAGGAATGGCATTTGCAAATCATCTGTTTCCATCGTGAATTTGATATCCGAATTCATTTGGTTAAGTAGATCATAAAACTCCGTTAGTTTATCGACATCCTCCTCCCATAAGATAAAACAATCGTCTAAAAATCTTTTCCATTTAGACCGTATTTTGTTTGCAGATTCTATCCCCCACAACGTACACAGTTGATCATGTAATTTATGTTCTAGATAACCAAGGGTTAATGTTGCATAGGTAGGTGCGACTTTTGTCCCCATTGCTGTTCCCTTAATTTGGAGGTAATGATGGTCTGCGAACTCAAACGTATTGTTATCCAGAACTAATTTTAGAGCCTCTAGGATGAAGTCCCGTTGAAACCTGTTGTTTAGAACATCGGGATAATTTTCAGTCCAGAACTAACGGAGTTTTATGATCTACTTAACCAAATGAATTCGGATATCAAATTCACGATGGAAACAGATGATTTGCAAATGCCATTCCTCGATGTTCTTGTTACAAAGGATAATACCAGCTTAAATACGGATATTTACTATAAACCAACCGACACACACCAATATCTGCATTTTGGATCAAGCCATCCCCATCACACTAAAACAGCTATACCATATAACCTCGCAAGAAGGATATGCACCATTGTGAGTAATACCAATATCAGGGATATTCGACTGGAGGAATTAAAATTGTATTTATTAAACCAAAAATATCCAGAACAACTTGTAGATAATGGTATAAAGAAAGCCAAGGAGTGCGATAGAAGTCAGTTACTTTTAAACATACGACGTGCGAATGACGTTGAAATAATTCCATTTGTGCACACGCATAACCCGAGAAATCAAAACGTGAGTTCAATTATTCATGAATTGAACAACGTACTTAGAGAGGACGAACAAACGAAAAACGTATACAAGAATTGTCGTTTTATCAACAGTAAACGCCAACCCAAAAACCTAAAGAGAATACTTTGTTCTTCCAAATTCAACGACCATACTTATACAGTCTCTAAGTGTAAGAACCCTCGATGCGGTACATGTGAATACATTACAGAAGGGACCAGCTATAATTTCAATGGGCGTGAATTTAGAGTTAAAGAAAACATGTCATGCGATACAAAAAATGTCATTTATGTCATCACATGTCCTGGATGCAAGGAATATTATATTGGTGAAACCGGCAACACTCTCCGTGCCCGTGTACGTGTACATAAGCAACACATTAGTACACCCGAATACAGACAAATTCAATTAAGTTCGCACCTGGAGGCGTGTGGTAAAAAACAATTCAAAATTTTCCCTTTCTATAAACTCAGTTGTGCCACTGATATCCAGAGACGGGAAAAAGAAAAACATTTTATTAGTATTTTTCAGCCAAAACTTAATAGAGTTTTATAAATTACTTGTGATTTCCCCGTACTTTTGTCATATTGTATCTATGACGTCATAATAGACATTTAACGTTCCGCTTAACATGACGTCATAATCACTGTTACTATGATACTATTATAAGCTTCTGAAGATTGAAAATGAAAGCGCTAAAGCTTAACTGAGGATTTTTGTGTTTTCTTTTTAGCTTTTTTTAATATATATATATATATATATATATATATATATATATATATATATATATATATTAAAAAAAGTAAAAAGAAAACACAAAAATCCTCAGTTAAGCTTTAGCGCTTTCATTTTTCAATCTTCAGAAGCTTACAATAGTATCATAGTAACGGTGATTATGACGTCATGTTAAGCGGAACGTTAAATGTCTATTATGACGTCATAGATACAATATGACAAAAGTACGGGAAAATCACACGTAATTTATAAAACACTATTAACACAGACCAATTTTGAGGTAAGCTCATATCAATCTCCAACTCAATTGATACAGAGGGAAGTTAATGAACTTGCTTTGCAAAAAGAAGCAACCAGAATTAAACAAAGGATCAAAGTAAGTTGGATGCAAACTCTCAACTCCAGGAAACAAACCTATTTTAAAACAAATAAGTAATGCCAACCGCGCAGAATATTACGAAAAATGGGTAAACCTGGAAAATCCCGTAATCCCTAGGAAATTCAGAATCAAGCCACTTCGGGGAGAACCAGTAGAACAAACAAATGTTAGAATTGAGACAGCTAAGAACCGTGTGATAGGGGAAATACAGCTACTCAGAATGAGGGCAGAAAACAACCATAAAAAAGTTATGTCCATTGACCTAGAAATGGAACGCATACTGAAAACTAAAGCATACGGCAGAATATTAGAAATACTTCAAGATATGTGGAAATCTGAATGCCTAAAGGAGGAACAAATCTCATACAACAGATGGAGATATACAGAAACCTGGCTTTTGGATTATGAAAAGAATTACGGTAAGGAACTTACTAAACCCAAAAACACAAGACTACAGCAATTGTCCAATAGACAAGTTTCTAGGAAAAGTTACGCGTCCGCCGTTAGAAACAACTCAACAAATAATTCTACAGAAACTGTGGATCTTCCTATGGAAAATGCATCAAAAGCAATGAACACATTTTCAGGGAAACGAAAATATAAAAGGATGAATCAACACGAGAACTCTAAACACATGAGTTACAGTTCTCGTTCAGCCATTTCACAAAACCGACCATTTCCTAAGCAACACAGAGACATACAGAATCGGGACAATAACGGTAAACATAAAAATCACCGAGGAAATGGTACAAATAAACAACCACCAAACTATTACAGAAACGAAAAAACAACATACATCGGAAGAGGGGTACACAAGTATTTTTTAGGAGGAGGCAAAATGAACCAAGGTCAAAGATACAAAAATCAAATGCCACAATTATAAGCAACAGCAATGCCGGGGACACGTCCAAGAATGTAATTAAGATGGAACCAAAAATATTTAATCTTTCCCATAGACAACTAACGGATTCCGAAATCAAGTTACTGTCTAAGGGTCTAAAATACACCCCTACGCCTCAAGTAAATAATCAAGAGCTTAAAACGGATATAAAAGCTTATACTCGGCGACTCAGGCTACGTGAATATTTTCATGAAAGTGATTCCAGTGAATCTGATTCCGAGTCTACAGACGCAGAAGAAACAGACCTTGTAAGAAACAAATCCAAGTTTAACACAAAACGAGGAAGAAACAAAACTTTGGATGCTGTTTGCGACACATTAGAAAATATTCATTTCCCAAACAAACCCAGGACTATTAAACCAAACCTTTCTAAGGAAGAAGAAAAGGCTCTTAAAAACCTCAGCGATGACCCTACCATCATTATCAAAGAGGCCGATAAAGGAGGCGGAGTCGTCTTAATGAATAAGGATTTTTACAAAAGTAAAATTTTACAAATGTTGCAAGACAATAATTTTTATGAAAAATTGCGCAACTGTCATGAGAAGAAAACAATTACAAAAATAAAAAACTTAGTATATGGACCACTATCGGAGGGTTTAACAGATAAGGAAAAGGACTACCTGACAAACTTTGAATTCCGAGAGAGTCAATTCTATGGTTTACCTAAAGTGCACAAGTCTAAAATTATTAAGGATGCCATAAAAGAGCAAAATAGTATATGTATAACATGTGCTGATCCCGCTGATTTAAGCTTCAGACCAATTGTAGGAGGACCGAACTCTTCAACGCAAAGACTGAGTCATTTATTGGATATACTTTTAAAACCATATTGTCAAAAAGTACCCAGCTTTGTGAGAGACGATCTGGATTTTATAAATCATTTACCTACTCATGTCACCTCTAACACCAAACTTGTCACACTGGATGTTGTAAGTTTGTATACAAATATTCCTACAGAATTGGAATTGCTAGCTGTCAAATTCTGGACTGAAAATTATCCCGATGTTCTAAACAACAGGTTTCAACGGGACTTCATCCTAGAGGCTTTAAAATTAGTTCTAGATAACAATACGTTTGAGTTTTCAGACCATCATTACCTCCAAATAAAGGGAACAGCAATGGGGACAAAAGTCGCACCTACCTATGCAACATTAACCCTTGGTTATCTAGAACATAAATTACATGATCAACTGTGTACGTTGTGGGGGATAGAATCTGCAAACAAAATACGGTCGAAATGGAAAAGATTTCTAGACGATTGTTTTATCTTATGGGAGGAGGATGTCGATAAACTAACGGAGTTTTATGATCTACTTAACCAAATGAATTCGGATATCAAATTCACGATGGAAACAGATGATTTGCAAATGCCATTCCTCGATGTTCTTGTAACAAAGGATAATACCAGCTTAAATACGGATATTTACTATAAACCAACCGACACACACCAATATCTGCATTTTGGATCGAGCCATCCCCATCACACTAAAACAGCTATACCATATAACCTCGCAAGAAGGATATGCACCATTGTGAGTAATACCAATATCAGGGATATTCGTCTGGAGGAATTAAAATTGTATTTATTAAACCAAAAATATCCAGAACAACTTGTAGATAATGGTATAAAGAAAGCCAAGGAGTGCGATAGAGGTCAGTTACTTTTAAACATACGACGTGCGAATGACGTTGAAATAATTCCATTTGTGCACACGCATAACCCGAGAAATCAAAACGTGAGTTCAATTATTTATGAATTGAACAACGTACTTAGAGAGGACGAACAAACGAAAAACGTATACAAGAATTGTCGTTTTATCAACAGTAAACGCCAACCCAAAAACCTAAAGAGAATACTTTGTTCTTCCAAATTCAACGACCATACTTATACAGTCTCTAAGTGTAAGAACCCTCGATGCGGTACATGTGAATACATTACAGAAGGGACCAGCTATAATTTCAATGGGCGTGAATTTAGAGTTAAAGAAAACATGTCATGCGATACAAAAAATGTCATTTATGTCATCACATGTCCTGGATGCAAGGAATATTATATTGGTGAAACCGGCAACACTCTCCGTGCCCGTGTACGTGTACATAAGCAACACATTAGTACACCCGAATACAGACAAATTCAATTAAGTTCGCACCTAGAGGCGTGTGGTAAAAAACAGTTCAAAATTTTCCCTTTCTATAAACTCAGTTGTGCCACTGATATCCAGAGACGGGAAAAAGAAAAACATTTTATTAGTATTTTTCAGCCAAAACTTAATAGTATTTTATAAATTAATTGTGATTTTCCCGTACTTTTGTCATATTGTATCTATGACGTCATAATAGACATTTAACGTTCCGCTTAACATGACGTCATAATCACTGTTACTATGATACTATTGTAAGCTTCTGAAGATTGAAAAATGAAAGCGCTAAAGCTTAACTGAGGATTTTTGTGTTTTCTTTTTACTTTTTCTAATATTGTTATCCGATTACTGAGACATTATTTAAATTTTGGATATATATATATATATATATATATATATATATATATATATATATATATATATATATATATATATGTATATATATCCAAAAGAAATAAAATAAATATCTCAGTGTCCGGTAATCAATATTAAAATAAAATAAAATAAAAAGGCAACACTTGTTAAAACGTAAGCGCTTTAATTGTTTTCTTCAGACGTTTTAAATAATTTAAACTTGTGACGTAATAACGTTACCCTGGTTGTAACGTCAAAAACGCTTACATTTATTTATTCTATATTGGGGAAACTGGAACCACACTACGTACACGTATCCGCATACACAAACAGCACATTAACCAACCTGAATACCGTAAAATAAATGTAAGCGGACATCTTGATATGTGTGGTCGGGGACAATTTTCAGTTTTTCCTTTTTACCAACTTTATACAGACAATGTGGTGCAAAGACGAGAAAAGGAGAAATACTTTATAAAACTGTTAAAACTATCACTAAATAGTTCACTTTAGACATTTTTATATTTTTGTAAAACATTGACATTTGTATGCAAACAATATGCTTATTTTCTTTTAACTCATGTAAAAGTTTCCTCTTTCAGTATTGTGACGTCATTGTATTGTTTTTGACGTTACAACCAGGTAACGTTATAACGTCACAAGTTGAAATTATTTAAAACGTCTGAAGAAAACAATGAAAGCGCTTACGCTTTAACAAGTGTTGCCTTTTTATTTTATTTTATTTTAATACACTGTATATATATATATATATATATATATATATATATATATATATATAGAAAAATAATCCAGAGTTTGGAAAAGATGATCACATTTTATTCCAAAGCGCTTTCGCCATTCGGCTCTTCAGTGGATTTTGAATAACAATAGCAACATGACATGATAACGTCGTTATTATGACGTCATAATTAAAGGACAACGTTAAAATTTGGCGCTTTCTACGGACATTTTTTGCGCCAAATTTTAACGTTGTCCTTTAATTATGACGTCATAATAACGACGTTATCATGTCATGTTGCTATTGTTATTCAAAATCCACTGAAGAGCCGAATGGCGAAAGCGCTTTGGAATAAAATGTGATCATCTTTTCCAAACTCTGGATTATTTTTCTATATGTACATACCTATACCAAGGACATCTTGAATTTTAATATATGAATGCTGGTATATGAAGAAGATGACATAGACAAGAGCAAAATATACAAACAATTTGGACAACGCCCTAGAGGAAATTTCAAACAAGCTATCCGTTTTGGACACCAAGGTAGGGAATTTTACGGACATTTTTCAACGACTAGAGGAAAAAATTAATTCCTTTGATTTAAAACTTGACACAATTATTAGAGATTACAACTTCAAATCAGAAGGAGGTGAATTTATCGCAGGAAATATCGACGCACAAGTATATAGAACAATTGCAGATGTTATTTCTGAGCGCCGAAATGAAATAAATTCCCAAAATGGTGTGTATCAAATAAAGAAAGAAATGCTTTCCACATGGAATATGCTTCTAAATCAAAGGAAACAAGCATACTGGAATGCAATCCGAAGTGAACAACTTGCCAATACTTATGAGAATTGGATACAAAGGGAAACTATCATTCTCCCGCTTAAGTACAGGGTAAAAAGCATTAATAATGAACCCACTGAAGAGACAAAAATAAGGATCAATCTAGCAAAGCATAAAATGGAGGCCGAAATTACATTGCTACGGATCCGAGTTCCCAAATACAAAAACAAATATGAGGAATGTGACCAAAAAATGGTAGAGATAATAACTCAACAGAACGACAGCGAAATAGAAGGAAAACTTCTTGATTTGTGGAAAACAGACATTTCCCGTGAAGTGGCCAAATCAGAGCAAATCTTAGAGGCTAAGCAAAAATGGCTGGAGGATTATGAGAAAAATCACGGAAATGAACCAGTAAAACACACGCAAAAACATAAGCAAAATAATCGAAAGAACTTCAACAATAAAAAATCAACTGAGCAGAAAAATGAAAATGAAAATCAAAGAACATATGCTGAGGCAGTGCGAACTCAAATAAGTAATGACCAGAATCAACAGCGGATCAAACGGAATCATTACGGGAACGCTCGGGAACACCCTATGTTCACAAGTGGAAATGCTCAATTCTCATTCAATGAACAGAGGAATCCATCACATAAAAAGAAAATACACGAGGCGGGTAATTCTCATAGAGAAATTACAAACTCAGGCACCTATTTTAAACCTCAGTTTAAAAGTTCGAATCATTTTTTGTGGAAAGGACCGTTCCACAAAGATCGTCACAAAAATCAAATTCAAAGGAAAAACAAGCACTAAATACGAGTTTTAGTGAGATGGACCCGAAAGTTATTAACATTTCATCACGGGATCTAAATGAATTTGAAATAAAACTTTTACAAAAGGGATTAAAGTTTACACCAACTCCTAGAAGAAATACTGCCGATCTCCTGAAAGACACTGAAGAATTTTGCCGTAAACTAAGACTGAGGGAATTCTTTGGAGACTCCAGTGATAGTGATGACATATCTCTTGTAAGAAATAGAAGCAATTTTAAGCCAAACTCGAACAGAGATAAACATTTGGACGAATATATACAATGTCTTAAGAGTGCAGCTCAAGCAAATAACAACAACGTTCAGATAAAAGATAATATATCCAAGAAAGAACGAGACGCAATAAAAAGTCTGACAGAGGATGATTCCATTATCATTAAACAGGCAGATAAGGGAGGAGCCGTTGTCATAATGGATAAATCACATTATCAAAAAATGGCCCTTGATCAACTGAATGACCAAGAATTCTATAGAGAACTCCCAAATTCTGAAGAAAGGAAAACAATGAGAAAATTAAGCAAATTTACATCTAAATTCTCAGGTATCCTTACTAAAAAGGAACAAGAATACCTTCTGCAATTTGAAGTTAAAAACAGTAACTTCTATGGACTTCCTAAGATTCATAAATCAAAGGAAATAAAAGACGGTATACAGGGAAGGAAATCTAACTATGTTAAATTACCACAACCGGAAGACTTAAAACTTAGACCCATTGTAGCTGGTCCATCTTGTCCTACTCAGAGACTAAGTAACTTGTTAGATATAATTCTGAAACCTCTTTGTCAGCTAGTACCAAGTTTCATCCGTGACGATATGGACTTTCTTCACCACATCCCTAAGAAAGTTGAGGAAAAAACCATTTTGGTAAGCTTTGATGTGACTAGCCTGTATACAAATATACCACACACCTTGGGACTAGAGGCAATATCATTCTGGGTAGATAAACATGAAAACCAGATAGACCCTAGATTTACCAAGGATTTTATATTAGAAGGATTGCAACTGGTTCTGGAAAATAACGATTTCTTTTTTGACAACAGGTACTTTTTACAAGTGAAAGGTACCGCAATGGGCACAAAGGTAGCCCCAACTTACGCTACGCTAGTATTAGGATTCCTTGAAGAAAAGATGTACACTGAAACCGAAAAAGTTTTCGGATCGGATATCTCCAATTATATAAGACATCAATGGAAACGTTATCTAGACGATTGTTTTATTTTTTGGGACAAATCTGAAAGAGAATTAAAGGAATTTCACACTTTACTTAATGGATTACACGGGAATATCAAATGTACTATCGAAACCAGTCAAAGAGAACTTTCTTTTTTGGATATACTTATAATAAAGGAAAACACCAACATTTCCACAGATTTATTCTACAAGGAAACTGACAGTCACCAGTATCTTCTTTTTAATTCCTGCCACCCTTCACATACGAAGCGGAATATACCATTTAATTTGGCAAGAAGAATATGTACAATAGTTACGGACGAAAAACGTCGGACGAAAAGACTAGAAGAATTAAGTGTTTATCTACAACGCCAAAAATATCCAAAAAATCTTATAGCCGAAGCGATAAGAAAAGCCGAAGCAATCCCAATTACAGAACTTCGGAAAGTGAACAGAAAGAATGAATCCGATAATGTGCACACAGAAATTCCATTCGTTGTCACTTATAATCCAAAAAATCACAACATCTTCAACACAACGAAACAGTGCCTGCCCATACTTCAACAATCAAAAAATCTGAACGACCTTATTGCGGAGAAGAATTTGATTTACAGTAGAAGACAACCGCCAAATTTGAAAAAAATCCTCACCAAAGCCAAATTCACCTCTACAAAGGAAATATTTACAGTTTCCAAATGTGATGATCCACGCTGTGGAACTTGCGATTTTATACAAATCGGAGAATCATTCACATTTAAAACAGGAATAGATTTTAAAGTTCAACATAATATGAACTGCAAAACCAAGAACGTCATTTATTGCATGACTTGCCGTGGTTGCGGAGAAAATTACATTGGTCAAACGGGGAATAAAATATCCGACCGTGTTAGAGTACACAAACAGCAGATAAGGGACCCTTCCGTAAGAAATACTCCGTGCAGCGAACATTTTGAACAATGCGGTAAAGGACGTTTTAGTATCTTTCCGTTTTATAAAGTTACTGAGGAAAATGAACAGTTACGGCGGGCCAAAGAACAATATTTCATTGATAAATTTAAGCCTAAACTAAACAGATAAATGTTCTGATTTAATCAATGACTGTTAATATTGTTTTTTTTTTTTTTTTTTAATTGATTAATTATTGATTATTATTGTGTAAATATGTATCATTTACAGTGTCAAGTCTATTTAATTTGGCGCTTTCTACGGACATTTTTTGCGCCAAATTTTAACGTTGTCCTTTAATTATGACGTCATAATAACGACGTTATCATGTCATGTTGCTATTGTTATTCAAAATCCACTGAAGAGCCGAATGGCGAAAGCGCTTTGGAATAAAATGTGATCATCTTTTCCAAACTCTGGATTATTTTTCTATATGTACATACCTATACCAAGGACATCTTGAATTTTAATATATATATATATATATATATATATATATATATATATATATATATATATATATATATATATATATATATATATATGGAATGTAATAATAATGTGAAACTAATTCAATTAAAAAGAAAATAATGATTTAAAGAATCGCACCATTTACTAATATACAAAAACAACACTTACTTGATTTGTTTGAAAACTTGTTGTGAAAAATATATATCATTAATCCTGCATATATGCAGAAAAAAACTCCAAATAAGGTTCCAAAAATGGTAGAAAGGTTTTCTGTAAAATATATTTTTGAAAATCTGAATGAGTCTGGCATACTGGCATATAGTATTTTAAATACAACTTAAATGTAAAAGTAAGGATGAACGACATGAAAAAAGAAATTCAAGGTGAACTGACAAACTCATTTCTTGTGTGAAGAAAAGCTTTTTCAAGAAATTTAAACAACTGTAGGGTAATTATTTGTATCGAAACATATAGTAAATGAAATGTGGAGATAACTAAGACTATTAAAGCTCTCAAGTCTATTCAAGTGAACGCTCACCTCTAAAACATCGGAGGTGGGATCTATTTCTACAGTCTATGGTAGCTGCAATAACAGGGAATAATATAGCCCTCTCCATTTTTTTTTGAGAGTAGACTAGAGCTGTTGATATTCTTGCCCTGACTTTTTGTCAATTAATAGCTTGCGTTCTTTTTTTAAAGTTCGCAGGAAGAGCATACTCTTAAATACGAATCAACCGAGAGGCATAAACCCATTGTGCATTAAAATTTGAAATAAAACCGTTATATTGCATAAAACGTATTTCATGGATTCTGTATTTCTCCACGAAATTTTAATACATGCATAATTTGCATAATCGCCCAGTTATTTCTTATATTTACATGATTTCGTTTTACGCGCTCGGTCCTAGAACAACCCACTTCTTTTTTTATGCCTCTTAAAAA
Organism: Saccostrea cuccullata; assembly: GCF_032062105.1. Classification (NCBI taxonomy): domain Eukaryota; kingdom Metazoa; phylum Mollusca; class Bivalvia; order Ostreida; family Ostreidae; genus Saccostrea; species Saccostrea cuccullata. The sequence goes on along the minus strand of NW_026938528.1, from coordinate 64,218 downwards.
TCAAATATTAGGGGTATGTAGCTCTTGCTCTGACTATCTGTCTGACTGATTGTTGATCTTTTTGTCGGAAAAACTTTAACCTTGCCCATATCTTTTGAGTGGGTAAGGCTATGGCTTTCATATTTTACAGGTATATTTCTTGTGACAATACCTTTATCGGGGTATCACGAAATTTGACTCTTGGCCTTGACCCTGGATTGTGATCCACTTTTTCAAAAATAATTATCAAACATTAACCTTGTTCATAACTTTTCAGTAGTTTGTGATAGGGCTTTCATACTTCAAATGTGTATCATTGTGACAATATCTGTCTTTGGAAACCAACAAATTTGACCTTTTGACCTTGATCTTGGAGTTTGACCTGCATTTTAGAAACTTAAACCCTCGCTAAACGCTGTCATACAAGGGCATCAGTGTTTCACACATGCATTTTAAAAAGTTAAATCGCTTTTCAATGAACCAGTTGCTTTATGAAGAAATAAAAAAAATCAAGGGTTTCTATCATTTGTACTTTTATCTCACACAGAGAAATTTTCAATGTTTATAAATTTAATTTTGGTTGTTACGCGACATTTGACTGGATAAAAAATAATTACTGGTATATTTTATCACTCGAATACGGGTTTATTTTTGTAAGTTCTGTACTATGGTTGAAACAAAGATCTCAATAGTTAGAAAATGCAATATATCATTACTGACTAATGTTTTTCATTCTAATTTCATACTAATTGTTAGGCTGATTTATCGACGGATTTTTTTCATTACTTTCTGACCATTACAATGAAGGGACACACCACAGGTATGACGGGCAGGAGAATCTCACTCCTACATGACACCTGATTCCATCTCTGATATTTCAGAGGTCCGTATTTGCCCTGCTCCTGATTTGTACTGTTTGATATACTACTGATCTTTATTCTGTTTGATTACTTGGAGTGTAAACTGCCCAAATTACCGGTATATTGTTTAACTTGGACAGCTATTTTATTAAATTCGTTAATATTTAAAGAGAGAATAGCTAGATAGGCATAATGACAAGCAAGCATGTTATGACCAAATATATCTCCTACCGTTAGTGGACACACACGGTGGTAATCTGTGAGTTGAAATAAAACTTCCCTCTGGAATGAACAATAGCAATGTTATTGTTATACCTTAAAAAGACTGGCACCCTACGTTATTTATTTTTCTTTTTATAAAAAAAATATAATCCATACCAAATAATTTACAGGCACCTAAGGTTTCTTGTTTTTCTTTTAAGAAAACATACCCATGCTGAATAAATCACAGTTGGGGGTATATTTTTTATCAGAAGAAAATTAAGTAACGTCAGGTGCCTATGATTTAAGAAATTGTTTCTACTGATTCCAATTGATGTTTTACTGAGTGGTTATGTATTAAATTAGAAATATACCTCAACCCTTACTTTTTTGCAAAAATAGACATTATATAGGCATTGAAAATTGGGATTTACGTTTTTTTTTGTTGGGTTAGCCCCTCCCCCCTTTCGATTAGCCCCCCCCCCACACACACACTTTCAATTTGCTTCCGACGCCCATGTTTATCAGTAATGCATTGTGAAAATTTATATAAGTGAATGAAATTTTACGAGAATATCTTCAATTTGTTTCTTTAAAATTGAAAATGAAATCTAAAAAGTTGGTTATTAGATGATAAATTCTCACCAAATAATGTATAAATGCATAAGCTTAGATAAATATATCTTATATATTTTCTCTAAAACTAAGCAAAAAGCAAATTTAGGAAAGGTGAGGTCAAGGTCACAGGAAAGAATATCACCACAATACTACTACTATGGCCCGCACTCAGTCCGGATCCTTCCTCCATCGAGCATGTCTGGGACATGTTTGGACAGCGGCTACAATGTACGTGTACTAGCTATCGTCAACAGCCCCCTATCAATGTCCAAGAACTTGCTGCAGCATTGGAACAGGAGTGGAATAATGTTAACCAAACTGACCTGAGACGTTTCGATAGGAATATGCCACACCGAATCCGAGCCTCTCTGGCCAATCGAGGGTGTCTTACCCGCTACTGACTCCGTTTCATGTACATGTATGTAAATGAGATATAAGGCAGAAAGATCTTTTTAAAGAAGAACTCACCTATGGACATATTCAGATATTGTTTGGCTGTTCCTGTTTCACAGAGACCAGAATATCCAGACTCACACAGGAACTGTGTGTAGGTGTCATCACTGGTGAGGTTATAGGTGATGGTACTGGAACGAGTGTACTGACAGCCAGATAGTGAGGCCACCGAGTGGACCGGGGTCTGTGGTAACCCAGTTAAGCCAAGATCGTGGGACTTCTTAGAACACCATCGAATTGTCTGAAGAGTAGATAATAAAAGTTCAATTAAGATGTTGGTATAAAGAGAAAGTTTTCTGATATTATATTGTTATTTGAGATAATGTACCTACAGCAGATGGGTCACTACCAATCTGTCCTGTACATGTCAGCTGTAAAGCTGTTCCAACCGAAAATCGTCTTGATGGTGTATTAGAAAATTCACCAACTATCCTCACTGTTGGCATATCAATCGTTGTTGGATAAACTAAAATACAAAAAAGCTATGAAAATTAACGAGATTTTACAATGAACATAGATTAAACTAGAGCAAAGCTCGTTGCAAAGCAACGAGTAGGTCTTCCGTCATGTTTGACCGGAAGTAGCTTTCATTTTTTGCAGAAATGAGAAATAACGCCAAAAATGGTTTGAATCCTCTAAATCCATGTTAATTAATGCAAAAATAAGCCATTTTTTGCTACTTCCTGTTTGGCCGAAAGTGACGACGACGGACGGAAACTTAGTTTTAATGCTCCCAGAGACATATGTTACCAAAAAACCTGTCAAGAACGGCAGAAATACGCTTTTTTCGTCTACTTCCGGTTTGGCCGGAAGTGGCGACGTCGGACGTATTTTGACGACTTCAATAGATTAAGCTTGAAATTTTGACCAACTTTGCTTCTTTGACGTATCACAAATTGTCAACACTTTTTGAGCTATAAAGGAAAAACTTTCGGCCCCTCCAGGCCCTTAATGTAAGGGGCAAGCCCTTTTCTCGAGATGTCATTTGAAAGACCTTGGAATTCTACACCTTTTTTGTTCTACATGTTTTAACAAAATATTTCTAGGTAAAAAGTTATCTTAGAAAAGGTGGTAAAAATTTTGAAATTCATGAAAGGACTATTTTCGGGCCATAGCGAGCATCGGCGCTTCGTACTTCCGGTAGTTGTGATATACTTAGTGCACTTCTCCAAAGGTTGCTCTAAGCATCTCTGAAAATTTCATGCTTCTGTGTTGAGTGCTTTTTGAGAAAACTGCCGGACAAAGTGACCCTCTAAAAATCACTAAATCGCAGAAAACTCCGAACCGGAAGTGACGTCATCAAAATAAAAAAAACATATCTAGATTTTTTGATGTTCTATCAGTCCTGTAAGTTTCATGAAAATCGATTGAGCCGTTTTCGAGAAATCGCGCGCACAAAATCGGTAAGAAAAAAAAAACAATAATAAAACTAGAGCAAAGCTCGTTGCAAAGCAACGAGTAGGTCTTCCGTTCTGTTTGACCGGAAGTAGCTTTCATTTTTAACAAAAAAGAGAAATAACGCCCCAAAATGGTTTGATTCCTCTAAAACTATGTTAATTAATTAAAAAATGAGCCATTTTTTGCTACTTCCGGTTTGACGAAAAATTAATTTTTATGCTCCCAGAGACATCCGTTACCCAAAAACTTGTAAAGAACGGCAAAAATACGCGTTTTCGACTACTTCCGGTTTGGCCGGAAGTGACGACGGCGAACGTTTCTTGACGACTCCAAAAGATTAAGCTTGACATTTTGAACAACTTTGCTTCTTTGACATATTACAAATTCTCAATACGTTTTGAGATGTAAAGTAAAAAACTTTTGGCCCCTCTAGGCCGTTAAATTTAGGGGCCAGCCCTTTTTACTAGATATCATTTGAAAGATCTTGAAATTCTACACTTCTTTTGTTCTATATGTTTTAACAAAATATTTCCAGGTAAAAAGATATCGTAGAAAAGATGTTAAAAAAATTGAAATTCGCGATACGACTATTTTCGGGCCATAGCGAGCGCCGACGTGCGGCACTTCCGATAAAAATGAAATACATTATACAAATCTATAGACTTAGGTCTATCATACCTGAAAGTTTCATGTTTCTATCTTGAGCCATTATTGAGAAAGTCTGGAGACAACCAGACCCTTCAAAAATCATAAAATCGACAATAATTCCAAACCGGAAGTGACGTCATCAAATCGAAAAAAATGCATAAGGTTCAAGTAATGTTACATAAGTTCTGAAAGTTTCATGGAAATCCATCGAGCCGTTTTTGAGAAATCGCGTGCACAAAATCGGTAAGAAAAAAAAGAATAATAATAATAACTAGAGCAAAGCTCGTTGCAAAGCAACGAGTAGGTCTTCCGTCTTGTTTGACCGGAAGTAGCTTTCATTTTTAACAAAAATGAGAAATAACGCCCAAAAATGCTTTGAATTCTCTAAAACTATGTTAATTAATGCAAAACTAAGCCATTTTTGCTACTTCCGGTTTTACCGGAAGTGACGACGACGGACGGAAAATTAATATTTATGCTCCCAGAGACATATGTTATTCAAAATCTTGTCAAGAACGGCAAAAATACGCGTTTTCCGACTATTTCCGGTTTGGCCGGAAGTGACGACGTCCGACGTATTTTGACGACTCCAATAGATTAAGCTTGACATTTTGAACAACTTTGCTTCTTTAACCTATCACAAATTCTCAATACTTTTTGAGATATAAAGAAAACAATTTCGGTCCCTCTAGGTCCTTTATTTGAGGGGCCAGTCCTTTTTTCGACATATCATTTGAAAGGTCTTGAAATTCTACACTTCTTTTGTTCTACATGTTTTTACAAAATATTTCCAGGTAAAAAGATAATGTAGAAAAGTTGTTAAAAATTTTTGAAATTCGCGATAGGCCTATTTTCGGGTCAAAGCAAGCGCCGACGTGCGGCACTTCCGATAAAATGAAATACCTTATACATATCTATAGACTTTGGTCTATCATACCTGAAAGTTTCATGTTTCTATCTTGAGCCGTTATTGAGAAAACTGCCGGACAAAATGACCATCTAAAACTCACTAAATCGCAGAAAAATCCGAACCGGAGGTGACGTCATCAAATTAAAAAAAACGCCTTAAGTTCATATAACTTGTCATCAATGCTGAAAGTTTCATGAAAATCCATCAGCGCATTTACGAGAAATCGCCTGCACAAAATCGGTAAGAATAATAATAAGAAAAGTTGAAAAGAAACAACAGAATAATAAGAAGGTCTTCCGTTGAAACGGAAGACCTTAATAAAAGTGAAAAAGAAACCTAAGAATAACAAGAAGGTCTTCCGCTGAAGACGGAAGACCTTAAATAGTGGAAAAAAACCTAAGAAAAACAATAAGGTCTTCCGCTGAAGACGGAAGACCTTAATAAACAATTCAAATACAATGCTGGATTTTGGAATGTGTACTACATACCTCTATAGGTAACATACACCTGATTTGTTTCTTGAGTAACTAGCCCCGTCGTGAATACACTCATCGTACACGTGTATCCAGTGATATCTTGTTGACATAGCACCCTGTCTCTAGGAATTGTTAACTTTAGATTAGCTGTGGCAGGTGAGCTTACAGTGCCTTCCACTGCTGCTCCTCTGTTTTGTAAAGCTGTGTCATCCCATGTTATAAAATCTTGACCGCTACTTGAACGAAGAGTCACAACATCCCGCATAAAGCCAGTATAGTTTTTGTGTATCTGTATAGCATACACCGTATCAATTTGTGTTGGGTTGGTGGTGGAACAGGTTACAACAAGATCATTTTGTCCTAATATTACAGTTGACGGTTGGATCTGAATTTGTAAGTTCTGTGCTGAAAAAAAAATATAAAAACATACACATGTAGTTTTTTGTGAATAATAAAAATAAACAATAATTGTATTAAATGATATTAACGAGATTAAAATGAATTTACTTTGATTTTATATTTATAATGGTCTCTTTGCCATAATTTTTAGCAATATGTACAGGCCTTTAGATCGCTTAGAAAAAAAAATGGTGGTGTAATTTTTTTAAGCGATCCAAAGGCCTGTGGTTTTTATATATCAATGAATTAATATACATACTTCCATTGATATATTCTCTAATAGTTAATTCATGTAATTCTATTGATTGAAAATATCAAGCTTTGGGGAGTCTAGACTTGGGCTTTTTTGTTATTTTTATTTTCTACATTTTGTTAGTTAATGCTAAAAAAACCAATTTTATTAATCTTGCGCTTTTTTAGAATATAAGATTTTTCCTAAAAATTATGCATTATGCATTATAAAGTATCCTTTATACAAGAAAGGCATCAGACCTTACATTACCAGCATCTATGGTGTCGCGATTCTTACAAAAACATTATACTCGATTAAGTTTGAGGAACGGATTATGGACAGAAATCAATGTCAGTTTGGTGTGATAGTGAATTACTTTTTTCATTCATTTACATTTTCATTTACGTTTTTCTTTCAAATACCTGATAAATATCACGTGGTTCTTTAGAACCATCTTCTTAGCTGGGCCCTGAAGTGAATTGTGGTTGAAAGGTGCTTAGACACAGATTGATGTTAATAGTTTTCTCAAATTTTCTGTACAATTTCATAACTTATATATTGCTGTAGAATTTAAAACGAAAATATAATAAAAATCTTAATTTTTCTAGAATCGAAGTTATTGACCTTTGAATTTCTAGACGCGTTTGATTGACACGTCCATGTAAACAATTTTGAACTGTTTCCTTAATACTTAAAAAAGGTACCAATTTTGTTGTACATGTATATTAATGAAAAATATTAAAGCTATAATCCAGAAAATTCAGAGTAGACATGTTTAAGCTCTGGCTTTCATACTCCACAGTTGTATTCCTGGGAACAAGATTTTTTTTAGTACCAACATATTTAATATCCTAACCTTGACCTTACAGTTATACCTATTTTGGTAAAAGTTTACCAAACTTTGATCTTGTCCGTACCAATTATTGCAAGGGGTTTCAATTTTCAAATGTCTATTTTTGGAACTTGCCTTGGGTACCAACACCTTTGCCCTTTTGACCTTGAGTTTCAGCACACTTTTGAAAAACATTTATCTTAGCTATAACTTTCAATGGACAGTTCTTGAGCTTTTTTTTTTTTTACATCCGTTTGTGTGGTATACTCCTTGTGACAAGACCCATCTTTCGCGGTGCCAACAATTTTGATCCTTTGACTTAGATCTTTAAGTTAAATCCACTTCAGGAAAAACTTTAATCTTGGTAATAACATTTGAGAGGTTGCTGCTAGGGGTTATCTTTAATTTCACAGTTTTCCTTGTGACAAGTACTTTTGTTTGGTACCATTCTCTTTTATCTCTTGACTTGCATTTTATAAACTTGAACTTTCGAATCTATACATTGGGCGTCAGTGTTCTCTTTCACATTTTGCTTTTTTATTTATATAAAAGAGATAAAACCCGGTAGCTATGGATATCTGGTACATGAATAGTTTTTTATGTAATATTGCGTGAGATTTAGCGCGAAACAATGTGAAATAATTTGCATCGGGATCAAGTTGAATGCTGTTTTTGATTCATTGATGCTGTTTGCTAATGGAATGCTCCGCTTTGCAGTGCCCTTGCTGAGGCTGAAGGATTCGTAAAAGAAGTTTGAGTGTCATTTTCGATTGGTTTCTCGCTACATCTTAGGGCCTATATAAAAAGCCGATCACTTAGGCACTTTTCAGTGTAATCAATCCTCATCGGGGTGGATGGATGTATACTATATATAACACTCGGTACTTCTAATACAGGTGAGTTAGTGAGATACCAAAATAACTACTAGTACTTTAATACATCAGTTGCACAGGTCAGTGCAGTTTACAAACAAACACAAATACGCGTTACTGCAATAAAATGTAATCAAAGGTAATGCAAGATAACCAGCACTATTACGTACGGGTCGCCATTCCACGCCGATGTCAACGATAAAGCAGTCAAGTTAAATCATATTTTTCTGAATCTATAAAGTTGTTATTTATATAATTCTAGAAGGAAGTAAATACAAAAACCTGAAAAAAATTCTCCCAGAAATAACCATGTGCGATACATACCTTTTACAAAAGATAACCCGGCATAAATATAGAATATATGTAAATGATAAACTATCTTAAACAACAAGGTTGCCATTGCTTTATAAATTTCTTCCTGTTCTCTGTCACAGGAACTTGGGTCTTGGTTTTTAAAAATATGTGTGTACCTCACTGATAGGTAAAAAAAAATCAATGTACTTTTTTTAAACATGTCAATAAGGCACATACATACGAGGGCTGTACTTCTATTTCAAAACATTTAATGTTTTTGTCCCCCGCTTTCGCGAAAGCGAGCGGACATTAAATCTCATTCGCCTGTCCGTCAGTCTGTCCGTCCGTCACAAAAACTTTAACCTTGGTCATAACTTTTGATGAAGTAAAACTGACTTTCATATTTCACATGTATTCCTTGTGACAAGACCTTTCTTTGGGTACCACCAAATTTGACCTTTTGTCCTTGACTTTGGAGGTTGACCCACTTTTACAAAAAAATTTCGAACTTTTAATTCGGCCATAACTTTTGAATGGTAAATACTAGGACTTTCATATTTCAAATTTATATTTTTTGTGGCAGGGCCTTTCATTGGATACCAACAACCTTGACCTTTTGACCTTGACTTTGGAGATTTCTGTACTTGTGAAAAAACTTTAACTTTGGTCATAACTTTTGAACGTAAGGGATAGGGCTTTCATATTTCACATTTGTAATCCTTGCGAGAAGATCTTTCATTGGATGCAAAGAACTTTAACCTTGACCTTGGAGTATAACTTACTTTTAAAAAACAAACCTTAGCCTAACATTTAAAGGATTAGGACTAAGGCTTTCATGTTTCATATATTTAATCCTTGTGACAGGACCTTTCATTGGATATCAAGAATGACCTTGACCTTGGAGTTTGACCTACATTTAATAAAAAGTATATTCATATTAATATTATATTAAATTTGCATTTAAGAAAAGTTTAATCTCCGCTATGTTTCCATACGGGGTCATCAGTGTTTCAAAAACGCATCTTGTTCCTTATCTTGAGAAAAGATAGGGTTTTCATATATTTCCAAGCATGCTATGATTTGTGATCCATTGACCTTGACCTTCACGATTAACCTTATTTTTAAAAAATCCTACTTGAAATATGAAAGGGCGTTCGTATTTGAGACAATATGTCATAAAAAGAGGCCCGCGGGCCTTATAGGTCACCTGAGTATCATGTAACAACGTTCCAATTATTTAATTTGGTTCGTATTTTAAAACAGATCTAGAGGCCATGAAATTCACAATTCTGAGAGAGGCCTATTGATTATCATTATAATTATACACTTAGCATGCTTACTCTATTTACTTAATACCCAGAGGTAGTTCAGAGTAACAAAGAGAAACTGCATTTCCACTTTATAACCACCAGTTATGCACACCGTCCCATAGGAACCACTGACCCTGGGGCCACATATTTCAAAATTTTGGAAATTTTATCATAAATTTTATTTCATAATAAATGGTTGATTAATACCAAAGAGAGTTTTCAAAGCATTGATTTATTTTTATACAATTATGGACTGTTTAAAAGGGAGACATCAGCAGTTATCAGGTCTGAGTAGGGTTGTCACCCGAGGGCGCAATTATCAATTAGATAGAGTAGAAAATAGTAATCAAACCTCTTATTTGCTTCTACTCAGCTCCGATTCCATACTTTTAAAATATGTCAACAGACAACTTTGACGTCGTCTTTAGAATTTATTGTTTACCGATCCCGAATATTTAGCCATTGTACTTATAAATAGGAGTTATCTCGCTTAAGGTAAGTCACTCGTCAGCTTTTTAGAAAAGTTCACGCAGAAGCTTTGACTTCAAAACTACTTATTAAAATTCAATTTTTATAGCATATTTAAATTCAGCAATGTAAATTTTTTAACATTCAATGAAAAAACTGCTCAAAAATCTACAAAGAAGCAAGATTTGTGAGGGACTACTTCTTTTGGTGGAAGGATATTTAGCAGAAAATTCTGCAAATCTGCACATTTATAAAATTTAATGTAATGGAAATTTAGCCTCACACACTTTTACTTGGAGAGTATTTTCCGTTTTGATATTGCTAAAAATATTTAATATAGGTCTTAATTTATATTTTTAGACTAAGTTTTACACCTTCCCTCAACAAACTTTTCCAAAAAATGAAAATATATTAAAGAAGTCAAGATCAAATTTACACCATTTTTTGCCTGAAAATCACATATTTTGACAAATATTTCAAAATTAACATCACTGACCCCACCTTTTTCTTTCATTATTTTAAACTACTCGATACTTGTGACCGATCAGCACTTAAATCGTAAAAAGTTTGATATAAGAAAATTTTTTATTGCCCATTAAGTTTTTTAATACCCCAAATATGTTATTTTTCAGTGCAAAAAGGTCACACAATAATTCACGCGCATTAATTTGCAAGATTTTTTTTAATGACAAATATTATTCAAACTATTTTACGTAAAATAAGATTATATTTATTGCCATGCTTACATCTGATCAAATATAATAAGGGTTAAAGTAATTAACCAAAGAGATGAAATTTAAGTGCAAAAAGGTCAGCTTAAATGTACCGTAGATCAGTAGGATGCACACTGACCCCCTATTTTCTTTGCGATTTTGAGTTACACTTTATGAGTACTTATCCAAAATATACTTCTCCAAAAATCCTTGATTTTACAAATTTCAGGAGTGACTTACCTTAAACCACTATAGTTTATTCAAAGGGCGACAACATAGTTGTAACCCTGCATGATCGCTTACGCTATAAATTTCATTGTCATTTGAAGGGAGATAACAGTTGTCACCCTGCACGTGAGGGAGACATCACAAGTTGTCTCCCTGCACGTGACCTGCTCTAAACCAATCAGATTGACTGTATAATTCTGAAGGATAATAATAGATAATATAGCCTCCAAACTCCGATACCCCTCACCCAGGGGCTATGAAATTAACCATTTTGCTAGATGCACCCTTCAATATCATAAATATTTATACTTAGATCATTGGCATAATACCCAGGAGCAAAGGAAAAGATTTTCAAAGAATTCATGCATATTCACTGTTTTATCATTAGAACCCCTTCTTAACACCAGAACCTCTGACCCAGGGCCCATGATATTGACAATTTTGGAAGAGGCACTCTTGCTCATTATAACTATGTACTTAGTTAGTTTGTTTAATACCCAGGAGCGAAGAAGAAGATTTTTTAAAGAATTAATCTATTTTCACTATACAGTTAAAAGAGCCCCCCTTTCACCAAAACCCCTGAATCGGGGGCCATGAAATTCACAAATTTGGTTGAGGCACTCCTGCTCATTATAACTAAATACTAATTCAGTTTATTTAATACCCCGGAACGGATCTAGAGGAGAAGATGTTTGAAGAATTAATGCATGTTCACTATAATCAATAGAGCCCCGCCTTAACACAAGAACCCTTGACCCTGGGGCCATAAAATTCACAAGTTTGGTAGATGTACTCTTGTTAATTATAACTATGTACTTAGTTATTTTGTTTAAGACCCAGGAACAGAGTAGAAAATTTTTAAAAAATCAATGTATTTTCACTATATAATCAATAGAGCCCCCTCTAACACCAGAACCCCTGACCCAGGGGCCATAAAATTCACAATTTTCGAAGAGGCACTCTTGGTCATCATATCTACATGTATGTACTTGGTTTGTTTGTTTAATACCCAGGAGCAGAGAAGAAGATTTTCAAAGAAATAATGCACTTTTAGTATATGATCTATATAGCCCCGCCCTAACACTAGAACCCCTGACCCAGGGGCCATGAATTTCACAATTTTGGTAGAGGATTCAGTGCTAATTACAATCATGCCAAAAGTGTGACCGCTTGATGTACAGGTGTAAAGAAGAAGATTTTTAAAGATTGCATTAATTTTAGTGGTTTTGGCCCCACCCCTCAGGCCCCAGGGGGGCATAATTCATAATTTTTGTTTTCCTTTACCCATAAATGCTGTATACCAAATTTGGTTGAAATTGGTTCAGTGGTTTCAGAGAAGAAGCTAAAAATGTTCAAATGTTAACACACGACGAACGACGCACGACGTCGGACGAAAACGGATAGCAATAGGTCACCTGAGTTTACTCAGGTGACCTAAAAATGACATCTCACCCACAAAGACTCTGAACGCTGGGGAGCACAGTTCTTTGAATTTCCTTGTTCATCTTGCAGCATAAAAAGATACTACCGTATAACTTCTGTAAGATAATATCTCCAAATTAACATAAACAATCTAATTAAAATGGATATTGGCTAATCCGAATTCTCTCGAGTTTTAAAATTTTTAAGATATATAGTTATTTTTATATGCTTCCTATATTTAATTTTTTCCCCCTTATCTTCACATATGGTAAAGTTGTCATGTAAAGATACAAAATAATACAGAATCAAAATGTTTTGATCGTCTCCTTTAAGAGAAAAAACGCTTTCAATAGTTTTTGGGTTCAAATCTGTACTTAGATAGGAAGCTTTTAAAAGCAAACATAATTGTAGTTTGTTTTCTGGAAAATCATATGCTAATAATACCTTGTGTGTTTCTAGAGGAATATGTAAGAACTCTAGTGCAGCCATATCGAAGTTTATCTGGAAACATTATAAGTATAATAATTCGATTTAATTGCTGAAAATTAAATCGCATTATTGGAGAGGCCCATATTCAGGGTTATCGGGTCCCTGTTCTTTCAACTTTTGGTATTTTAGTCGAATCCCTAGGACTTCCTTTTCCTTTAGAGAATGAAGGGGAGCAGAAATATCCTGCATCTCAAGATGAAAATTTGTTTATTTATTTTATATTGTGTTAAAAAATTCATGTTATGCATGAAATTTAAGGAGAATGTTTCTAGCAATTTTTATTTTCGTGTGTATTTGCATCATTATGTGCATGACTTTTCGGATGTTTTTCGATTTTGAAAAACCACATGTGTAATATAAAACAGAAAAGTCGTAACGCTTAGTCAATATTTGAGCAAAATATAATAATAATGATTTTATTAACAAAAATTATATAAGTCGTAACGCCGAGTCAATATTAAAAATAATAATAATAACTTTATTATTAGGCCTATTTCTATATTGTATTTCTTATTCCAAAGTCAGTAGTTTCAGAAAATGCCTAGAGTTAAACCCGCTGCCAAGCCGGTGAAGCGGAAATCAGCACCTATGAGCGGGCCTAAACCAAAAAGTGGGATCAGTCGAATCTACAGAAGCTTCGTCAGAGGAAAACATACCCTGTACAGACATTATTGTTACCATGGTTACTACAAGTGTGGTTACTTTTTCCACTAGTTCCAGCAATGAATATGATGTCAATGTAGAGACTGCCAATCATGTTGATACAACAGGTAATGAGATCGATGGTATATGCGGTAGTTTGGGGGAAAATGCTACAGAATAAATCAAAAAATGTTAAGGGCGAATACATTGATTTAGGACAGCTTCTATCCAATCCGGTCCCGACTCTTGATAAGCAAACACTAACAGTCTCTAATGGTCAAGCAGTAATTAAACCGAAATGGGTTACAGTTAAAATTACAAATGTACAGCAGTGGACTGATGCATTTTTGATTTTCTCTTCAGTATATGCCACAGTACACCCTACAGAATTTCCTTTTTGGCTTGTTAAAATGAATCCACACTGTATGTCTAGGGGCTAACAGGTAGGCTGTCAGATATAAGGTGGAAGTTTTATAATGAGCAATTTCAAATGAGAATTGCAAGAAATTCATGTGTTGCATGAAGAATAGTTGAACAAGAGCTTTAGCTACTGTACATGGTTCCGGTGCAAAACCTTCCGGGGGGGGGGGGTGTGTTAATAGCCATTCTCTGTAACCACTTAAACTTCGTTGCCACGCATGGTCACCGATTTTGATGAAACTTCACCCATGCTTAGTACTTGACACCAGAAACAAGTATCAAACAAAATTTCGTTGCTTCGTGTCTCGGTTGCTATGGCAACAGCCGGAAAAGTTTGAAAAATCGAGATTTTCAGCCACTTTAAATCTTGACTGTGGCTTAATAAAAACTAGAAAAAGCAAACAAACCATTCTCACAAAAACATGACACCTTGATGTCACTTATACTGTAAAGAAACTGTTTAGAATATATCTCTAAGTAAGTGGTAACCAAGGGTACATTTGGAATACATTTAAAATGCTGAAATATGCTGAAAAACGCTCAGTATTCACTAATGGTAGGTGTTATATGCTCAAACTCAATCAACGACTTAAGAAAAACAATGAAAATGTTTGACCTTAAGTATATAAGTATAAGCAATACTATTCTATAAATAACTTTAATGGTTGCCATGGTAACACAGTGTAACCATGCAAAACCAGTAACTAAGATTGGGTTAACGCTACTGTCTTGAGGAAAAACATGAAAATTCAAGACTGGCAAATATGCATCCTTAGGACCTTGCAACACCAAAACCATAAGAAAAATTGGGTATAATTGCTACTTTGTAGTGTTACCATGGAAACAAAGTACCAGTGCTTAAAAGTGAATTATTTTACGCTGCGTTAAGAATTAAATTGCCATTCAATCAAGAAACAAATTAAAGAACTCAGCTTGAATAGTACTTATATGTTAGAACTGAAGTTGAATATCATATATTGATAAAATTTGATGAATAAAACAACACTGTTGCTATGGTTACCAAGAAGGGAAAATCTTCGATTTTGTGAACTTTATATCAATATTAAACCCTGTGTGCCAACTTCTTGCATCCACTTAGAGATTGGATGATAGTCAAAATTAAAAGTCAAGATAGCTGTTAATAAATATCAATCATAAAAGTTTTGGGAATCTACATTTAAGGGTACGTATCCAAGGAAACAAAATATTTTTCAGGTTTTTAAGCATATATTTTCTGCTTATTTCCATAGCAATGCTCTATTTAAAGAATCTAATCTGAATTTTTTCAAATGGGAAAATTTGGAGCACACCAATATCTTATAAAATTGATCATTAGTTATGAAAAAATGTGCTTTTTTTCAAAGATAGGATCAGATTTAAACATACATAGTGTTACTTTGAAGGCTCTCTGTGGTATAAAAACCTTGGCAACCACTGCCAACAAAAATGAAATATCATATTTTTTTCTTGGTATGTGTTTCAAGGCTCTTTTTTCTATTATTTGGTCACATTTTATCCTATAATTGCTTTTTATTTTTACGTGTATGACTTAATAAAATTCAATGAATATTTTTTTTACTTTTGAATACTTTGTCACCATAGTAACGTATGTAATAGTTGATTTACCAAACATGTTTATCAAGCATTTGAGACATCTGACCTTCAACTTTTGGAAACAGTCATTGACAATTGTTTGCCTTGCCGCAAGTGTTAACTATGGGGCTCTAAACATGTTAAAAAATGCCATTTTTCGAACTTTAAGACATGTTGCCATGGTAACTATAAAACATAGCAACCAATTTTTGCCTGATTTCAGTTTAGGGTATCAATGAATTTTATTATAGAGAGTTTGGAGAAATTCTGAGATTATGCATGCCACAGCTCCTATATAAAATTTCAAATCATTACAGAGAATGGCTCTTAAATGCTATGACTATTACAATTATCCGGTTTGTGTAAAACAGCAGTGCCATTAATGACATAAATGTTTGAACTCATCCATGTAAAAAGACCCGTCTGCTAAATATCAATATGCTTCTAGAGATTTTTCAGGTCAAAGATACCCATTATAATACTGGAACCAAGGACCTTCATCAAGACCACCCCAGCCTTGAGCATGATTCCCCAGTGCACCACAATCTGCAGGAACTAGGTTATTCCCCAGTTAAAGTAGAAGTTCTTGCAGCTTATTTAAAAAACTCTGATTATAATAGGAAGAGTTCAGAAATTTTGCCAAAGGGGTTTTATGAAGGTTTATAAATTACAATGGTCTAAAGGGTAGTTTCTAATTGTTTTAATTTAAAGTCAGCTAGTGATAATGAGCTTGGAATTATGAAAAAAGTTTTAAAAATTAATGCTGGAAGAGTTACTGGCCCATTCCATTCAAGACCCTTTCCTAGTCTTAGGCTTTAATTTACCTGTAGGTTTAGTACCGAAAAAAGATGGAACATTTAAGTTGATTCATCATTTATCTTAACCGGAAAACTCGAGTGTTAATTCCTTTATTGATCCATCTTTCTCCTCAGTCAATTACTCCTCATTAGATGATGCGGTTAGGTTACTAAGTTTGTTGGGTAAGGGGGCCTTGATGGGTGAAATGGATCCCAAGTCTGCATTTAGGTTGCTTCCTGTTCACCCTGCAGATCTTTGAGCTTTTAGGTTTTAAATAAATATTTTGTGATGTCTTGTAGTCTTTTTGAGGAATTTTCATTATATTTGGAATGGACATTGAAGCAACAGTCTGGACAGGAATCTATGGTGCATTACTTAGATGATTTTTTGTTTCCTGGAAGGGCAGGTAGGAATACATGTGATGAACTCATGTCATTGTTTGTGGGGCTCTGCGAGCAGTTAGGTGTCCCCTCAAAAGCTGATGATAAAACAGTGTGGCCTTCCACTCCCCTGACCTTTTTGGGTTTTGAGTTAGATTCGGTTGAAATGATGTTAAGAATCCCAGTTGATAAGTAGAGTAGTTTAAAGGATTTGGTCAACAGTTTTATGTCAAGAAAGAAGGCTACTCTAAAGGAATTTAAGGCTCTTGCATGTTTGTTGAATTTTTGTTTGTGTGTCACTCTGTCGGGCCGGGCATTCACTAGGCATAAATTATGACATCATGCAAGGGGTCTGTAAACCACATCACTTTATCAGGGTTTCTGTGGTGGTTAAGGAGGACTTGAAAGTGTGGCTTACTTTTTGTAGATTTGTTCAATGGCTGCTGTTACTTTCCACAAATTGACTGAGTAGATGATGATCAACTCCAATTATTTACTGATAGTGCATGGAATTCAGAATTAGGTTGTGGTGCTTTCTTTAAGAATCATTGGTTGTTTTTTAAGAGGCCAAGTGAATGGGTTGGTACTGAAGTAATCAGGGACATCACATTTTTTAGCTTGTTCCAGTTTAAACAATATACAGTTCAAGGCTTGTCTTATTATCTTGTGGGTCACATCCTGATGAAAAATAGATAATAGAATTTATGGCTAGTTGTTCATTAAAGTATCTGTCATATTCTAAGGTAAGAACATATCTGTTAGGTACAAGCTTTAAATGTAAATTTGATGGTACTTGAGACTTCATTATGAAAAAGATAGTGGTAGGCATGTCAAGACTGCAAAGTTCTGTAGATGCTAGATTGCCAATTATATCAAGAATTAGGTCGTTGGGGATCAAAAGCTTACAAGAGATAAATAAGAATACCAACCTCAAATTCTTTGATGGCTAAAGACTCAATTGGTTGTATTACTTCTTAAGGACCCCAAGCAGTATAGCTTGATAGGTTTTCTGATACCTTTATGCAAAATCTTATTTTAAATATGATCATTTTTGTTTACAAATATTTCAGAGGGTGTAAGAATATGTATTTTTGGATCGTCAATATTATGGCATGATTTTGGGATTTCGATGAATGGTGCTGCCATGGTTTAAGAATAGAAATTTCTGTGAAATTCTTTCAAAATGCTACTCCTCTACAGTTTTGGTCCGATTTCGAGATAACTTGGCACACAGGTGGACTATGCTGGGATAGATAATTCTGTGCATCGGTTTTTATATTGATGAGTGGAAAGGATCATTATTCTGTTTATTGCTGTTTTAAAGTTTTAAGTTCCAACTGCTACTTTTCTCTTCCTTTGTTTTAAGTATAAACCAGTAGAGCTACAGTCTCGACAGAGACTTCCGGTTTTGCTTATGCTAGACAAAATGGGGGGGGGGTTCCAATTTTGGGTTATACACATTGAAAGCTAATATCTGGTGGCAGGGAAAAGGCGGCATGAGATGGTGACATCTCCTCCCAAAAATCAAATTAATGTTAAGGTATGAAGATACCCCACAATTATAATCTGGTTCTACATTGCGATGGCAACGACATTGGTCAAATTCCATCATGTGTTTTGCATTATAGCATAAATAATTCTTTTGATTCTATTTTAGTTCTGTTACCAAACACCAATTATTGAAAATTATTTGGTCTCAGATACTACCTAGATTGATTTGGCGTAATGCTAGGGACAACCATGCTCTTACAAAAGTCGGGTTTCGAGTTTATAGCTTTGTTGTTGGCACATCAAGGGGGATATATTTGTTGCCCAGAGTTCACTTTGGATAATCATACTCTACTTCAAGAGGATGGGGTGCACTTGTCAGAGCAAGGCAATGAGATAATTGTTGAAAGTTTGAGGAAAGCATTGCATAATTTTATAATGTCAAGGGTGGGCTTTGTTGGCCATGGCACTCTATTTCACTGACTAATTAATGTAAAGCACACTAAAATAGACACACAATAGATGTAGCTAATGCAATTGTTTTATACTCATTTGTCTTGGTATGCAATGTTAATGTATTTGCTTTGCCTTTCTTTAAAAAGGAGGGGGGTGGGGGGTGGGGGTAATCATAAGCGTTCAGCTACCGCCATTGTGGCGGTGGACACATAGTGTCCATTGGCGCAATCTTTAGCTGAACTTAAATAGGGTTATGTTTAGTGAGCATCTGTTCCCAGGGCTCGCTACAACTGTACATAATTATTTTCAATATGTGTGAAATTTCAATTTGCTTATTTGTGTCAGACTGGATGAAACATTTGCAATGTATTATTTGCCAGTACGTTGCTTAACAGCTTCATTTGTATATTTGCCTATTTCATATTCATTTCTATATTTGCCTATTTCTTGTGGATTTTCATTTACATGTATTTGCCATTTGCCATTTGGGTTGCCAAAATCGCCCAATGTATTTGGGTCGGTAACCTTGGTTACGATTGTAACCAGTAACTAAATGTAATTTCCTGAAAATTGTAGTGCTGCCATGGCCATTATTCGCCATTAAACTTTAAGAAATTTATATATGTGTGGTTTTCTCTAATAATTCGATTTAATTGCTGAAAATTAAATCGCGTTATTAGAGAGGCCCATATTCGGGGTGATCGGGTCCCTGTTCTTTCAACTTTTGGTATTTCAGTCGAATCCTTAGGACTTCCTTTTCCATTAGAGAATGAAGGGGAGCAGACATATCCTGCATCTCAGGTTGAAAATTTGCTTATTTATTTTATATTGTGTTAAAAAAATTCCCACCCACCAACACCCTGTATGTAATGTATGAATATATAAAATAATTTGTCTGTTTGTTGTCAATTTTCTACTGCTTGAATTTTTCTATTTTCAGCCTTGTACATCTCTTAGTTCAACACCTAACTTCGTCATGGCGCACTGCATGGCTGTAACCTCCGATGGCTGTTGGATGTAACCAACTGTTATTGTACCCGCACCAATGGAGTTACAAAAATTAAAGGAATTTTCACAGTGTACTCAAAAATACTTGTATGTATGTGTGTAAAGAAACCATATAGAGAGACAAAATTTGAAAATTTCATATGCTTGGATTATATAACTGATATGAATTCATAAATATAAGCAATAGATTAAATGCAACAATTTTCGTAGGAAAGAGTTTTAATCAAGCTGAGGAAGTATGGATGAGATGCATGTTACAATTGGACAATATACACAAAATACTGACCATTTTGTTAAAAAACCTTGGCCCAAAAATATAGATTTCATTCAAATCTAACATTTACTCTTTTTCGAGAAGTGGACAAGCTTTCATCTTCATCCCGATGTAGGCCAAAGCATTTCCACTTCTCTAAAGAGATTAGGTTTAAAGTATAGTTTGACATTGTCAAAGCGCTACAAAACATTTTTAAAAAATAGCTGTGAGGATTTACTTTGACTGGGCAATTAATTGTAATAGCCTTGTAGATACTGCATTTACATTATAGTGCAATATATGACATCATGTATACATGGTATAAGCTTGAAGATATTTTTATTTATAGTGTATCTCTTTTCAAGTTAAAATGAACAATCTTTGTGATATCGAACTTTGACGACAAATACAAATACTTAAATACATATTCTGTATGACATACATAGTACATGTAGTAAACAATGTACATGTATACCCTAAAACCTTGAAAATAAGCCGCGGCTTATTTTAAGTTTTTGTAACAAAGTGGGGACTTATTTACAAAACCGTCTTATTTTCAAATTGCGGTTTATTATCAATACAAAACAAACTGGTAAGCAACGAGAACATAATTATGGTGGCATATTTCTGACCCCTATATGCAAGATAAATTATGTTAACATGCAACATAATTATGAAGACATGCAACATATTTATGTCAACATGCAAGTTGAATATGTTAACATGCAAGTTACCAATATTATAAGAAAATATAATTTAAATATGAGTAAATTTACTTCCTAACGCCTGTATCTGACATTTTAGATGCAAGATGCAACATAATTATACATAATTATGTAGACATGCGACTTATTTATTATGTCAACATGCAACTTATTTATGTCATCATGCAAGATAATTCATAATCACGACTTTTTATCAATAAAATAAATGGTAATCGATAGATTTAGAACTACTTGCTCGTTCTAAAAATAGAATATCCAGGCGAAATTCTGTAGGAATTAAATGAATAGTGTTCGAGTATCGTAATTTAAAACGGTGAGCTAGCTTTTAGCAATGGAGACTGCTAAATATACATCGTGAATTTATAGTAAATTCATGACCGGCTTATTTTCAAAACAGGCATATTTTCGAGTAATTTTCAATGCAAGAAATAGGTGGCTTATTTTCAAAACCGGCCTATTATAAAATCCGTCTTATTTTCAAAGGTTTAGGGTATGTGAAGTAATAGTATATCATAGTGACTTAATGCAAAGTTTCGCATGTCAGTGTATCCTATTTGCATTGAAATTAACCGTCTTTTCAAAAACATCCCGACTTTTTGTACTCTTCAATATTTGTAATGAGTTTAGAGTTACTCTCTAGTGTTTGCCCTTGTTTGATTGCGCTACAACACCGGCATTGACGTCTTTAACTCTGTCATAGACATTCCCAGGATCTCAAATTCCCAAAACCTCGTAATGTGCACTACAAACACATAACGTAGTATGAAAGAGTAGGTTCATACAAAGTTATCTATCAAAATAAAAAATTATTCAGAGAAAGTTGTCGAGGTTTATACCTGTTCTCTTGAAAAGAAATAAAAAATAGAGAACCTGTTTTTAAAGACATTTACAATTCGACTAGGTATATCAAACAACGACACACAAAATCTAAAATAAAAGTAACCCACACGTGTTTAGAGCTTCGTTTTCATTTCAAATATTTGGTTAATCCAAACACAAAATTAATAACTTTCAAAATACTGTCATCTATCTGCTATTAGTATCGTGTAAAAAAAAATCAGGCATCATTTTCATTATGAAAATACGCGGGGAAATTCTATGTAAACATTAGACATCCATGTTCATATTTTCAGAATTTCGTGACTTAACACCTTTTTCACTTTAAAATATTTTAAATTTACATCCATTTTTTTGGTTGAAAAATCAAAAATATTTTTTGATTTACAAGTATTTTTTTTCTTTCTAATCCTAATGGAACATAAATAATCTCTATATTATTTGATAAGAAGGAGAAGCTGTACAATGTGAAACTAAATTACACAAAAACCACAAAAAAGACATTTTGACCAAAAAAGACATACTTATGTTTGGTTTTCGAAATAAAATTTAATTTTTCTGTAATGAACTGAAACCGGCCTTGAAAGGATAGAAAGCAAAAGGAAACGGTTCAATTTTACATTCCTGCTTACAGAAATTTTTTTGTTAATTATCAATGTTATCTATATCTTGATGTTCTTGAAAATACTTTAAAAAAAAATCCTAAATTCAGTAATTTAAAAAATGAAGGGGTTTAACCCTAACATCAGCGTTTGTGATTTAAAACAAGACCTTACCGTCGAAATTTTAATAAAATTAGCATTACAAAGTTATTTTAAATAAAAAAAAATACTCCATCAAAAGAATTTACAATTTGAAATTTGATTATTGTCCATTTTATTGTACCTTGAATTTCACCTTGAAGTGTATGGGCAGTGCATGTGTTATTAAAATGTTATAAAAAGTAATTTGAACTTTAAAGAAACCTTTAAGTATAAAAGTGCATTAATACACTCTCAATTAAAAAGAAACAAAATGAATACTTTACTATAGCTATTTGGACGGAGTAATTTTTTTTCATCAAGGGCAAATAACTTTTCGAAAACACTTCCTCTTATATTTATGTTATTAGTATATATTTACACCCTCTGAATATTTCTCCTTTATTTCTCATAAAGACCATTGCCATCAATCATTGCATGAACAACACTGAGCAAGCCACGTTTGTAGTTTTCTTGAACAATGACCGTTGCATCAGTTTTACATAAAATGACGTATTCATCTTAAAAACAATAGTAACAAATTTTATTTTACTTTGAATGATTTTTGATACAGATATAAATATAAACAATAAAATGCTTTCCTTGTTTGTTAGTATGGAAATTAACGTGGCAACAAAAATACCTTACATAAACTAAAGAAAAATGGAGTTTGGAGCTTACTTGTACCTTCTTTATCAATACCGTGATATTTGTGATCATCCAAATAAGAAACATAATGCGTGACGTAATCACCATTTTTGCTGAAAAAAATAATTTTCATAAATTTGCTTTATCAGTTTATTTTTTAAAATTTGGTAGGCATTTCAAGAGTACATTTATGTCTTGTTTTATAACAATTGAAAAATAAATAATCAACTTGATATATACCAGTGATCTCGATTTAAAGACAAAAAAAGAGTCGTTAAAATCTTTTTCATATTTAAATTGTAAACTGACCTTTGATGTAACTAAGCTGAATAACAAAGGGATTGACTCTGCCTTTCAATCATTATTTTTCCTTACTTATTTTATAAAGTAATTTTCCAACATCACCTGTATATGGTGTTTATATCTAACAATGATTCAATTCGCAAGAGCATGATAAATGTACAAAAAATTAAGTTGATGTTACAAGGATTTCAAATACTTAGTAGACCGATCAAAGTCAGAAATATTTTTGCAAATTCTACGAATATATAATGATCTCTTCTGTAAGTACTTTGTTGAAAAATACTGTTGATTCGTTATTGATAGATTAATTTGGGCATTGTGTTTTTTACTAATATGTTGAGAACAAAGAATAATTCTTATATATAAAATAAATCCATCAGGGACACTGCGGGTGTGACCGGCTGGTCAGCAGGGAGTGGTTATACTCCTCCTAAACACCTGATCACCAGCTCTGCTATATTCAGGGGACAGTGCATTTGCCCTGTTTACAATGCATTTTTGTTTATGAAAATAAGACTAGTCAGGGTTCATTATCTTCATATTTTACATCATAAGCTTTTTGTTAGTTTTGTTTTCATGTCCTTATCGAGAATTTTTCACTTTCACTTGGCGGTAGAGTGCTGCAAATTCAGACCTACACTTGGCACTAAGGGCCGTTGAGCATTAAAGGATTTTTTTGTGTCAGCATCTATTGCGACACGGGATCTTAGTTTATATACGGTCTTATCCGACTAAAGACCAATTCAGGCGGTCAAAGAAATTAAAATCAAAAGATGAGAGCATAACTTATTTTCATTTGCACTTACCCATTTTTCTCGACATTATTTCCTCATGAAAAAGAAAAAAATATTTTGGTGATAATCACAAATTGACAAACAAACACCCTCACCCACACATACACACACACTCACACACCCACACTCACACACACACCTTCATACACACACGTATATATATATATATATATATATATATATATATATATATATATATATATATATATATATATATATATAAAAAGCACTAAAAATGACCAACGACCCTGGGTTAGGGTTAGGGTTAATAATGATTTAAAGAATCGTATCATTTACTAATATACAAAAATAATATTGATAGATCCGACATTTAGGATATACAGTGTTGTTGGTTTTTTTAGTGCTTTATATATATATATATATATATATATATATATATATATATATATATATATATATATATATATATATATATATATATATATATATATATATATATATATATATATATATATATATATATATATATATATATAATAATAATATTTTGAAAATAATTCAATTAAAAAAAAGTAAATAATGATTTAAAGAATCGTATCATTTACTAATATACAAAAATAATACTTACTTGGTTTGGTTGAAAACTTGTAGTGAAAAATATATATCATTAATCCTGCACATATGCAGAAAAAACCCCAAATAAGGATCCAAATATGATAGAAGTGTTTTTTATAAAATAAACAAACTTCAGATATATTTTTGAAAATTTTAATGAGTCTGGCATATAATAGTATTTAAAATACAATTTACATGTAGAATTTGGATCAGCCACATGAAAAAAGAAATTCAAGGTGAACTGACTAACTCATTTCTCGAGAGAAGGAAATTTTATTCAAGAAATTTAAACAACTGTAGGGTATTAATTTGTATCAAAGTATATAGTAAATGAAATTTGGAGATAACCAAGACTGTTAAAGCTCTCAAGTCCATTCTTGCAATACAAATTAAACGCAGAGCAACACGCGCCTTTAAAGTATCAGAGGTGGGATCTAGTGCTATGGTAGCTGCAATAATGTAGCCCTCTCCATTTTTTTCTTTACAAGTATACTAGAACTGTTGATATTCTTGTTTCTCCAACTTTTTGGCAAAAGCTTACATTCTTTTCTTTAGTGTTTGTATGCTGTAAATCACTTTTTATTCGCGAGAACTTTATTTTCGCGTAATTACGCGAGACGGTTTGCTCGCGAAAATGTCATTCTCGCGTATAATAGAATTCCATAAGATTATATAGGGCAATGACCACAATTCGTGAAAATGTCAATTTTTTTTTATACATGCATAATTTGCATAATCGCCTAGTTATTTCTTATATTTACATAATTTCATGAAATCTACGTGCTTGGTCCTAGAACAACCCACTTCTCCTTCTCTTAATCTTGCCCCGCAAGTTTTTTATGCGCCTTAAAATGAATTATTAGGGGTATGTAGTTTTTGTCCTGACTGTCTGTTTGTCTGACTGTTGGTCTTTTAGTCCGAAAAAACTTTAACCTTGCCCATATCTTTTGATTGGGTGAGGCTATAGTTTTTATATTTCACAGGTGTATTCCTTGTGACAAGACCTTTATCTGGGTATCACGAAATTTGACATTTGGCCTTGACCCTGGATTGTGATCCAACTTTTGAAAATAATTACCAAACTTTAACCTTGGTCATAAGTTTTCAATAGTTTGTGATAGGGCCTTCATACTTCAAATGTGTATCATTGTGACTATATCTTTCTTAAATGGAAACCAACAAATTTGACCTTTTGACATTTAACTTAGAGTTTGACATGCATTTTTAGAAGCTTCAACCCTCGCTAAAAGCTGCCATACAAGGACATCAGTGTTTCACATCTACATTTTTAAATTTACCTCGTTTTCAATGAACCAGTTGCTTTAAGAGGAAATAAAAAAGTCTTTTTTATCATTTGTATTATTTTTAGCCAACACAGAGAAATTTTACATGTATTTAATTTAATTTTGGTTGTTACGCGATATTTGATTGGATAAAAAAAGTTACTGGTATATGATATCAATTGAATACGATTTATATTGTATGTTCTATATGGTCGAAACAATTCTCAATAGTTAGCAAATACAATCTATCCTTACGTCAAATAAAGAGTGATGTTTTTCATTCCAATTTCATTCTAATTGTTAGACTGATTTTTCGACGGATTTTTTTCGTTAGTTTCTGATCATTACAAGGGACACACGAAAGTTTTGACAGACAGGAGATGCTCACTCCTCCATGGCACCTGATCCCATCTCTGATATTTCAGAGGTCCGTATTTGCCCTATTCCTGATTTGTATTGTTTGAATAAACTACTGATCTTTAAAACTGCTTGATTACTTGAAGTGTAAACTGCCCAAATCAGATTATACCGTTTAACTTGGGCAGCCATTTTATGAAATCCGTTGTTATTTAAAGAGAGAATAGTTAGATAGAAATATTGACAAGCAGGCAGGTTATGACCAAATATGTCTCCTACCGTTAGTGGACACACACTGTGGTAATATGTGAGATGAAATAAAACTTCCCTCTGGAATGAACAATAACATTGTTATTATTATACCTTAAAAACACAGACAACTGACGTTACTTATTTTTCTTTTAATAAAAATATACCCCATACCAAATAATTCACAGGCACATGACGTTTCTACGGAAGCGTATTGCTGCCACTTGCAAAAAAAATGTAAGTCGTACGTACGAGATACTAAGTCGTACATACGAGATACTAAGTCGTACGTACGAGATACTAAGTCGTACGTACGAGATTTCTAAGTCGTACGAACGAGATACTATGTCGTAAGTACGACATAATAAGTCATACGAACGACATGATAAGTCGTACGAACGAGATAATATTAAGTCGTACGAACGAGATACTAAGTCGAACGTACGACTTAGGATCTCGTTCGTACAACTAATTATGTCGTACGTACGACTTAGTATCTCGTACGTACGACATAATAAGTCGTACGAAAGAAATATACTTATGCTTGATAATTCACAGTAAGGGATATATTTTTTATCAAAAGGAAAATAAGTAACGTCAAGTGCCTTGATTTAAGGTGGAATGCCACACCAATATTTTATTTTATAGATCTTTGAGTCATCCTTTTTAAACAATGGTTTCAGCATTGAAAGGCTGATGGAAGCTTTCAATTATTTTAAATCATTTTTTTGTAAATTTTTCTAAGAAAATGAAAAAAAAATTATATATATCCAAATAAGATGTTTTCGAGTTAAAATTTTGCTGTAAATGAATGCATCATATGAATCTCTAATAAAATACGTAAAGAAAGGCTGGATAGACTTTTTCATTTTTTTAAAATAAAATATTATTTATGAAAATAAAACACATTATTTGTGAATATTTTTTAAACCTTTGGATAAAAACACCATAGAACTAGTCACAACTGAGGGGAACATGTTTTTCAATCAAATTTTGAAAAGAAATTGAAATGAAATTGAGAAATTTTAGAGAAATTATTTTTTTTAATATTTGGACCTAACCCGATCAAAATTAAATCGATCCCGATCAAAATTAACACAAAATGGATAAAATACTAATTTATAGCCTCTTTCATGTACTTACAATGAAGAAATCTATTTGATTGTCAAGTTCAATGGTGTTCTAACCCTTATAACACCTAATCAGACTTGTGTTCTTCGGGAAATGTTATTTATTTCCAATAATTGTACAAGTATGGTTGGGATCGGTTTAATTTTGATCGGGACTGGCCAAAATTAAAAAATTAATTTCTCTAAAATTTGGCCATTTCGTTTCAATTTCTTTTATAAATATGATTAACGAACATGTTCTCCCTTGCTTGTCTGGTTTTAAGAAGATTTTAACCACATGTTTAAAAAATATTCACAAATTATGTGTTTTATTTTCATAAATATTTTTTATTCAACAAATTTTAATATCTATACGACTTTTCTGTACATATTTCATTAGGTATTCATGTGATGCATTCATTTGTGGCAAATTTATTATAAGAAACATCTAATTTGGATGTAAATATTTTTTTCATTTTCTTTGAAAAAATACAAAAAAAAAAAAAAAAAAAAAAAAAAAAAAATCATACAAAATAATTAAGAGCTAATATCGGCCTTTCAATGGTAAAACCATTGTTTAAAAAGGTTGACTCAGAGATCTATAAAATAAAAAGTTGGTGTGGCATTCTTCCTTAAGAAATAGTCTCTACGGAAATATTTGCTAAAAGACTAACATTTCCAATTGATGTTTTACTGAGGGGTTATGTATAAACTAGAAATATATCCATAAGACATGAGTGCCCCACCGAGGGTATATTAGTAATGCAACATGAACATTTGTATGAGTGTATGAAATGTAACGAGAATTGTATCTTTAAAAAGGCGTTATAAGATGATAAATTCTCACCAAATAATGTATCAATGCATAAGTTAAAGCTTAAATATTTTCTCCAAAACTAAGCGAAATCCAAAGTTAGGAAGGTGAAGTCAAGTTCACAGGAGAGAATATCACCACAATACTATTACTATGGCCCGCACTCAGTCCGGACCTTTCCTCCATCAAGTATATTTTGGACATATTTGGACAGCGGCTACGTGTACTAGTCATCGTCAACAGCCTCCTACCAATATATACATACTTGCTGCAGCATTACATTAGGAATGGGATAACCTTACTCAAATATACCAGAGACATCTCGATAGGAATACACCAGGCCGAATCCGAGCCTCTCTGGCCAACCGAGCGGATCTTACATGCTACTGATTCGGTTTCAAAGTATGTAAATGGGATATAAAGCGGAAAGATCATTTTAAATAAAAACTCACCTATAGATATATGCAGATATTGCTCGGCTGTTCCTGTTTCACAGAGACTAGAATATTCAGACTCACACAAGAATTGTGCGTAGGTGTCATCACTAGTGAGGTTATAAGTGATGGTACTAGAACGCGTGTACTGACAGCCAGACAATGTGACCCCAGAATGATTAGGGATCTGTGGTAACGCAGTGAAGCTAAATGCTTGGGACTTCTTATAGCACCATCGAAATGTCTGAAGAGTAGATAATGAAAGTTCAATTAAGATGTTGACATGCAGAAAGTTTTCTGATATGATATTGTTATTTAAGATAGTGTACCTACAGCAGTTGGGTCACTACTAATCTGTCCTGTACATGTCAGCTCTACAGCTGTTCCAACAGGAAATTGTCTTGATGGTGCATCAGAAAATTCACCAAGTATCCTCACAGTTGGCATTTCAATCGTTGTTGGATATACTTAATCACAATAAAGATCCATCAAGATGTAACAAGAATTTACAATTATGAATATTAGATTAAATAAACAAATGCGATGCTGGATTTGGGAAGTGTGCTACATACCTGTATAAGTAACATACACCTGATTTAATTCTTGAGTTCCTAAACCTGTTGTGAATACACTCATTATACACCTGTATCCAGTAAAATCAACAGGACACAACACTCTGTCCTTAGGAATTGTTAACTTTAGATAAGAAGTGACAGGTGAGCTGACAGAGGCTGTTACTGTTGCCCTGGATTGAAATACTGTGTCCTGCCATTTTATAATATCTTGACCATTACTTGAACGAACAGAAACTACATCCCGTATTGAGCCAGTCTAGTTTTTTTGTAGCTGTATAGTATATACTGTATCAATTTGTGTTGGGCTGATGGTAGAACAGGTAACAACAAGATCATTTTGTCCTAATATTACAGTTGACGGTTGGACCTGAATTTGTAGGTTCTGTGTTGAAAATGTATATTAGTAATTTAGAAAACATTATATTTTTATTGACCGAGTTCGAGGGCAACATGCGTTTTGGTGGACCCAAGAACCAAACTGACTGCCTGAGGCCGTTAAGCTGTCTTTCTGTTGACAACTTTAACCTAGCCCATAACTATCGAATGGATGGGGCTATGGCCTTCATTTGTAGGTTCTGTGCTGTAAATATATATATATATATATATATATATATATATATATATATATATATATATATATATATATATATATATATATTAAGGAATGACTCTAATTCTTGGCCAAATTATCGAGTATAATATGGTTTGGGTCAGTTTACGCTTTATAATCCGCGAAGCGGATTATAAAAATGCGTAAACTGACCCAAACCATATTATACCTGATAATTTGGCCAAGAATTAGAGTCATTCCTTATAATTTAATTTTAAAATAATTAAACAACTGGGGATGTAAAATTGTGTTGTTTTTATGAGTTCAAATTTACCGCGCAATAATACAACCGTAGTAACGGAAGTGATGGGAAGCGAGGGGAGGTAAAAACTGATACATAGATCCAGCAGCCATGATGCTTGTTTACATGAGGTAAGATCGAGCAACTGTTTGAAGATAAAGGTACATTCATTAAATCTGGAATTTTCCATGAATCCCAAGGACTGGAAATGAGGGGATTGATGGATACAGATGATTCAGCTGGTTGTCAAGGGGGTGTGTCCCCATACCAAACCAGATTATACAAAATGTTATGCGTTCCTTTTTGGAAATCAACCAATGAGAGGCAAGAATACAAACAAAATTAAATTATATATATATATCAGAAAAACACATACATGTAGTTTTTTTGAATAATAAAATGAACAAAAATGTACTTAATTAGCAATATGTATTGAATACAGCATTCATGTAGTATTGATATAATCTGTACTCCTGTCAGAATGTACATAATTTATGGTACTAGTAATAAGCAATAATAAAGCAATAAGATTGAAAATTAGTTAAATAACAGATGGTAAACCAGTAAATGTCCGTTTTATATATCAATAAATTAATATTATACATATACTTCCATTGTTATATTCTCTTATAGTTAATTCTGTTGATTGAAAATATCAAGCTTTGGGAAGTCTAGACTGGGGCTTTTCTTTTTGTTATATTTATTTTCTACATCTTGTTAGCTAATGCTAAAAAAATGACAATGTTATCAATATTACGCTTCCTTATAATATCAAGATTTTCCCTACAAATACCATAAAATCACATATTTTCGTGGGGTCAAATTTTCCTGGTTTGAGTTAAAATTGTTGGAGATTTGAATTCGTGGATGAAGAATTGCTGAGTAGTTATGTATGTAACATTTTACATTTCGTGGTGAACATAAATTTATGGGTTTCTTCATACCTCGAAAACAACGAAAATTAAAACCCCACGAAAATTTGTGATTTCACAGTAATGTATTCTATTGATCAAGTGGTTGAAGTCAGTAAAAGAATAAAGTATCCTTTACACAGGAATGGCAGCAAACCTTACATTACCAGCCTTTATAGTGTAGCAATTCTCACCAAACATTACTCGTTAAGTATGATTTCTTTCTATGAGACGACAAATTCACAAAAATGAGCTTAACATAGTTTCACAATCGATAAACTAGGTTTATCGGTTGTAAACGATAGTTTACGGACTGTAAACTATAGTTAACAAATTTCATCTATATTTTTCATCTTTAAACCACAGTTAAGGCAATAATCTATGTTTCAGAACCGTAAATACACTTAACACTGAAAACAAGCATTTGCGGTTGCAAAACATAGATTATCTGATAAATATTGTTTCGTAATTTTTAAACTATGGTTTTCAACTCTTATCTATAGTTTACGATTGTAAATTATAGTTTACAGATGTGAATCTATGATTATCAACAAAATCTATTGTTAACTTTCATTACAGACATATAAACTTAGATTAGCATTCGTAAACTATAGTAAACAACCGTTAAATATAGTTTTACAGATGAAAACTATAGATAACGTATTGTTAACTATAGTTCACGGTTTGTAAACCATAGTTTACAGTCGATAAACATACTTTATCAACTGTGAAACTATGTTTAGCTCCTTTTTGTGAATTTGGCATGCCATACCTTTCGTTTACGGATTAGAAAGAAATCGATTTCAACTCGGTGTGATAATGAATAACTTTTTGTCGGAATTACAGGTTTTTCATTCACATACTTGCTTAGACACAGATTTGATGTTAATTTTCTCTCTTTTTTCTTTACAATTTCATAACTTATATGTTACTGTAGAATTTCATACGAAAATATAATAAAGCTCTTAATTTTTCTGGAAGTTATTGAAACTTCGAATTTCTAGATGCGTTTGATTGACATGTCCTTGTACCTTCACAATTGTTAACTTTATCCTTCATACTTAAAAAGGTACCAAATTGTTCTGCATTAATGAAAAATATTAAAGCTATAATCCAGAAAATTCAGAGTAGAAATGTTTGAGCTCTGGCTTTCATACTCCACAGTTGTATTCCTGTGGAAAAGTTTTTTTTAGTACCAACATATTTGATTTCTTAGCCTTGATCTTACAGTTAGACTTACAATATGTATTTTGGCAAAAGTTTACCAAACTTTGATCTTGACCGTAACTTCTAAACAGTTATTGCAAGGGCTTTCAATTTTCAATGTCTATTATTGGAATTTGCCTTGGTTACCAACAATTCTGTCCCTTTGACCTTGAGTTTCAACATACTTTTGAAAAACATTTACCTTGTCCATAACTTTCAATGGTTAGTTCTTGAGCTTTTTTACGCCCTTTTGTGTGATATACTCCTTGTGACAAGACCCATCTTTCGGTAACAACAATTTTGATCCTTTGACTATAAGTTAAACCCACTTTAGGAAAACTTTAACCTTGGTAATAACATTTGAGCTAGGGTTTTTTTTTTTAATTCAAAAGAATTTTCCTTGTGAAAAGTATTGTCGTTTGGTACCATTCTCTTTGATCGCTTGACTTGCATTTTAAAAGCTTTAACATTCGCCATGACATTAGGCGTCAGTGTTTTCTCTCAAATTTTGTTTTATTTATTTATATAAAAAAGACAATACCCTCTAGTATGGGTATCTGGTGAATGCATATTTTTGTCACTTATGTTGCATGAAATTTAGCGTTGTCTACGAAACGGGAGTGAAATAATTTGCATCAGGATCGATGTCGAATACTGTTTTGATTCATAGATGATGTTTGCGAGGGGATGCTCCGCTTTGCGGTGACCTTGCTTAGACTGAACACGATTTCTTAAAAGAAGTTTGACCGCCATTTTCGATTGGTTTCTCGCTACATCTGAGGGTCTATATATAAAGCCGATCACTTAGTCACTTTTCAGTGTAATCAATCCTCACCGGTGTGGACGGATGTATACTATATATAACACTCGGTTTCTTTGTGTTCCTAATACAGGGTAGTCAGTAAGATACCAAAGAAACAACTAGAACTTTAATACAATAGTTGCACAGGACAGTGCAGTTTACAAACAAACACAAAGACTCGTTGCTGCAATAAAATGTAAACAAGGTAATGCAAGATGATCAGCACGATCATTCCACGCCATGCAAGTGACGATAAAGGTTAAGGTCATATGACACGTTCCTCAAAAATATATAATTTTTCCTGGTAAGAATTTTTTTATTAAAGTATAGGTACTTAAACAAGCTTCCTCACAAAAATAAAGGTACTTTACCAGGCATATGGACAAGCTACCAGATGTGAAGTTTCTTAAATAATCTTATTTGAATTTGTAAATGACCTTTATCGCAATTTTAGGTGTGCTTTTATTTATAAAACATATTGAAAACAATGAAGCATTCACAAAAATGATTATTATGAATTATTTTTATATAATGCCAAGAAATATGAAACATATGTTTCAGGAACGTGTCGTCTGACCTTAATTCATATTTGTCTGAATCTATATAAAGTTGCTATTTATATAATTCTAGAAGGAAGTAAAAACAAAACCCAAACAAAAGATTGCCAAGAGCGGACCCGTCCGTAAAAAAAATCCCCCAGAAATAATCGTGTGCGATACATACCTTTTACAAAAGATAAACCGTCATAAATACGGAATACAAGTAAATGATAAACTATCTTTAACAACAAGGTCGCCATTGCTTTTTAAATTTCTTTCTTTTCTCTGTCACAGGTACTTGGGTCTTGGTTTTTAAATATGTATGTACCTTATTGATATGTACAAAAAAAATCAAGGTATTTTTTTTTTTACATATCAATAAGGCACTTACATACGAGGGCTGTACTTCCATTTCAAAACATTTAATGTTTTTCTTCTTGCATAAAAAGATACTACCATATAGCGTCTATAAGATGATAGTACCAAATTGACATAAACAATCTAATAGAAAAGGATATTGGCTAATCCGAACTCTCTACTTTTTAAAATTTTTAAGATATAAATTTTTTTATTGCTTCCAATATTTACCTTTTTCTTATTTTCACATATGGTAAAGTTGTCATATAATGATACAAAATAATACAAAAATAAAATGTTTTGATCGTATCCTTCGAGAGAAAAAGTAGCAGTTGGGATTTGAAACTTTAACACAGCATTAAATAGAAAAATGATCCTTGATTAAGTCACTTTTGTGGCAATATTGCAATAAGACTACAACTTAAGGAGTAGCTTTTAATAAAATTTTAAAGAATTTTTAATTTTAATTACCATAGCAACATAATTCATCAAAATAAATTTAAAAACAATAAAGACAATAATGTATCTTAGTATAGTCTACCTGCATACCATATTTCATTATAATTAAACTAAAACTATATTTGTAATAGCATTTTAAAAGCATATCGCACAAATTTCTATTTTTAGTAACTAAAAAAAACATCCATCGAAATCAAAAACCAATGCACAGAATTATGTGTCTTAGTATAGTCTACTTGTGTACAAAGTTATATTAAAACCAGACCAAAACTGTAGGAGGAGTAGCATTTCGAAAGCATTTCACAGAAATTTCTATTTTTCTCTAACCAGTAGAGCTAAAATTAATAAACTTTTCACAGTTTACTCAAAAATACATGTATGTTTGTGTGTAAAGAAACCATTTGGAGAGACACAATTTGAAAATGATGCTTATATTATATTACTGATATCTTAATTACAAGCAGTAGATTAAATGCAACAATTATCGTAAGAAAACTATTCTAAGAGAAACTAAGAGTTTTAATAAAGCTGAGGAAGTATGGATATGATGCATGTTACAATTGGACAATATAAACAATATATTGACCATCTTATTAGAAAAGCCTTTGTCCAAAAAAAAAAAAAAAAAATTCATTCAAGTCTAATATTTACTCTCTTTAGAGAAGTAGACAAGCTTTCATCTTCATCCGGATGTAGGCCGAAGCATTTCCACTTCTCTAAAGAGAATAGGTTTAAAGGTGCGCAGAGATAGATTTCAAGTTAAAATTTTCTGTATAAAAATATTAAAACTTAAATCCAAAAAAAAAAAAATAATAATAATTCTATTCAGAGCAGAAATGTTAGAAAGTAAAACCCCTTCACAGGTATCTATGACGTGTAAAACGTTGCTTTATTCGATAATCTTGTGATGTATAATTCTAAATCTTGTGATATATATTCAAAATCTTGAGGTATATGTTCTAATATACAATTATTGCTGTTTATTGAGGTCAATACAATGATTTAGCCATCTGAGGAGTACATGTACAATATTCACCAAGCCCGAAGGGCGAGGTGAATATTGTACTTCGAAGATGGCCAAATTATTGTATTGTCCGAAATAACAGCAATAATTGTTTTATTATATGATTCACTGATAAAATGATACAGCTCACTATTTGTTTGCATTTGATTAAGTCTTAGCCAAATACAAGAGAGATGCAGACTTTAAATGTTAATAAACCTTAACCCCCATATGGAAATAATAGGACAAAAAGAAACAATTGAAATTGCTTTACGAAATGGGCGGGTTCTTTATGCCTTTCCTATCGCCATTATATTTTTTTCAGGTGTAAAATTCCTGTTGTACCCGTAGTAACCCATAATGCAATTCTCATTCATTTGATTTGTCAGTTAAAAACCACGTTTGTGCCTCATTTGCTAAGCTGACACAAAAAATATAGTCCCGGTTCCAAATACATGTATATTTGTCCAAAAAGAAATTTTAATGCATGAATGCAGAAAAATAATATCATAGAGAAAACATACTTATTAAGGTTAAATAAATTCAAATGAAATTGAATTACATTTCTACAGATATTATAAGGTGGTAAAATTGAAACACAACATAACTTCTCTGTTTACTATGTCTCCACGTGCAACTCACTTCCTAGCAACATTTCCGTGAATAATTTACCCTATCTCGCTGACTCTCGCCAGAGCTACTGCCAAAGCTACTTTGAACTCATCGGGTTTTATAATTTGCAGAACACCGAAAAATAAAAAAAGTTCCGAACACATTAATAGATGTGTCCATATTTTTAACCTATACTAAGACGTATCTGTGGAAAGTGCGGGGGGGGGGGGGGGGGGGGCTAAACCTACAAAGATATGTTCAATGTCTATACTATATTTGGAAAAAAGTGGGGGGGCTAAGCCCCCCCCCCCCCCCCCTAGCCCTCCCCCCCCCCCCGGTTCCGACGCCTATGTATGCATTTTTGTTTCTTTATACATATTTATATTTGTTATGCTTATTTTGACCTGGATGTGTGCGAGTCAGGTTATGCGCGCGCGTGTTTTTGAGGGAGAGTGCGTGAATGTGTGTGTGAGTTCTCGTATTTATATCTGTTCATTGTATTGTAACCTTGACCTGTTGTAAAGAGAGGGTATTTGTGATAGTAAGATCATACGAAGATTTCTCTTCATATGATCTTACTGACTTAGAACAGAACATCAGCCAATCAAATGAAAGGATTAAAAATAAACTCCTCCCACGGCTTTGTCATATATAAGGCTCAACTTGACCGCTCGTTGTACATATCGAGCACGCAATCAATATCAAACACACACGGTTTCAGAATGGACTCCCAACCCATTCAGGTTAGCACGGGATTATATGAAATAGCTTGATTTACTGGAGAAATGGTATGGTGAAGATATTCAAGTTACTGAACTAATGAATACTCATGTAACAAGAATCGAAATATCTATATTTTTGAAAAATAATTGTGTTAAAATGACAAGGCCCTAGTCAGCAGGAGTGGGTATCGCTGTTTAATATCAAATAAAAATTTGATAAACATTGTGATTAAATCTGTCTTCAAAGACAAGGTTCGTCTCTAATATACATGACGATCGTTGTGCTTTCTGTATGTACCGAAATGTGAAAAAATAATATTCAAAAAGGCGACAAAAGATTACAGTGAAAAAAAAAGTGTAGCAAGGCCTAGAAAGTTTAAATATCATTGTAAACAGCACGTGGGTTTTGAATAGTTTCTTTTTGTGTACTGAACAAAAACCAGTGAAGACACGCCCATATAACTGTCAAGTGAACCAATCAGCCACCGTTGAATTTAAAAGAAATAGAAGAATTCTTCACCATGAAAAATCAATTCTTCGCGAGAAATGGAAGCATTTGATTGGCTAAATAAGTAGGTTATGTTCTAATCAATAAATGAATTGCTTGTCATTGTTAGAATGGAAATAATAGGACAAAAAGAAACAATTGAAATTGCTTTACGAAATGGGCGGGAAAATGTTCTTTATGCCTTTCCTATCGCCATTATATTTTTTTCAGGTGTAAAATTCCTGTTGTACCCGTAGTAACCCATAATGCAATTCTCATTCATTTGATTTGTCAGTTAAAAACCACGTTTGTGCCTCATTTGCTAAGCTGACACAAAAAATATAGTCCCGGTTCCAAATACATGTATATTTGTCCAAAAAGAAATTTTAATGCATGAATGCAGAAAAATAATATCATAGAGAAAACATACTTATTAAGGTTAAATAAATTCAAATGAAATTGAATTACATTTCTACAGATATTATAAGGTGGTAAAATTGAAACACAACATAACTTCTCTGTTTACTATGTCTCCACGTGCAACTCACTTCCTAGCAACATTTCCGTGAATAATTTACCCTATCTCGCTGACTCTCGCCAGAGCTACTGCCAAAGCTACTTTGAACTCATCGGGTTTTATAATTTGCAGAACACCGAAAAATAAAAAAAGTTCCGAACACATTAATA
This sequence comes from Saccostrea cuccullata, assembly GCF_032062105.1. Taxonomy (NCBI): domain Eukaryota; kingdom Metazoa; phylum Mollusca; class Bivalvia; order Ostreida; family Ostreidae; genus Saccostrea; species Saccostrea cuccullata. The sequence continues at coordinate 26,298 of NW_026938528.1, read as the reverse complement.
GATGTGTCTGTTATTGTTAATGTGTACGATTCACCGGGTGTGTTCAATTGTTAAAATCTGCTCACCACAACTGCATGGACTGACAATACATGTATATTGTATGTTTGCTGAATTTTCGGGATGATAGTTTTCAGTATTGATAGTAAAATTAGAATTTGTGAAATTGCAAGGATGTGTCAATCAAACCCATCAAAAAATTTGAAGTTTAAATAACATTTAGATGAAATAAGATTTTAAATATATTTTTGTGTGAAATGCTATTACAATATATAAGTCATGATATAATACAGACAAGCTAATTCAGAGAATTTGTGTCCCCCGCTTGGGGAAAAAGTAAACCATGCGCAGTTCGGGGGTCGGGGGTGGGTTCGGATCCCCTTGACTGAATTTGTAGAATTATTAAATGTATATTGAAGCAAATAAAATATGCCAATATGGATATAAAGGTTTGATTGATTATTCTTTATGTGTGTAGAAGATTCTTTTTATATGGAATATTTATCACATTTTAATGATGATTTTATGAGTTTGTACAAGCCATAGCTCATACAGTTTTCATTTCACATACTGAATACTATCATTTAGTAAAACAAAAGTATTTCGAAAAAAAAATGGATTTTCCGGGATGCGTACCCTGGCCCTCTCACACGTGAAGCGAGAGACATACCACTAGACCATGGAGCCGCTTTAACAAAGCGAAAATTATATACAAACATTAAGTCACATACAAGTATATCTTCACGTTCGATATATTGTCAAAATTTTACACAATGCATGGTGTCTAATTTAACCTTTATTAAGCAGTTCTAATAGATGTAATAAGAATATAAAATCCGCTGAGAACCTGTTTTATACGTAATAACTCTCCTTCATGCCCCTGTGCTAAAAATAGCGACATATAATACAATAAATACTAATAAAACAAACGGGGCGGGACACTTTGAGAGGGGTGAGAGAGGTCCTAGGGACTTTTGGTATAAAATTACATTGCAAAAGCTCAAAATCTTCTTGAAACATCGCCCGAAAACGATAGTGTTACACACAAACAGAATGTATACATTTATGACCCTGAAGTTTGACCTTTTGACCTCAAAATCAATAGGGGTCTTTCTTAAGCCACAGAGAGTTGTTATGTAAAATTTCATTGCAAAAGCTCGAAGGGTTCTTGAGATATCGCGCGAAAACGAAAGTGTTAAAACAGAGGGAATTTGCAAATTCATGACCTTGACCTTTTGACCTCAAAATCAATAGGGGTCTTTTTTAGTCTATAGGGAGTTGCTATGCAAAATTTCATTGCAAAAGCTCAAAGGGTTCTCGAGATATCGTGTGGAAACGAAAGCGTTACAGACAGACAGAAAGACGGACGGACGGATCCAAATTAATATCCCCCATTTTTCAAGCGGGGGACAAAAATATTAACTTCAAATCTGTGTCTATGCACCTTTAAAATATATTTTGACAGTGTCAAAGCGCTACAAAACATTTTATTTAAAATAGCTGAAAGGATTTGTAATGACTACAAAATATGACTTATATAGATATTATTTAATAATAATGTATCTCTTTTCAAATTAAAATGAAGAATATCCCAAATGGAAAAGAAATCTAACAAAATACTTTTAAAATATCTTCAAAACCCTACCAAAACATACTTTCTTTTGTATTTTGTTTGTACGTTTTGAAAGTGTTGCATTTAACGAAACATCAATGCAACACTTTATAGGATGGGGATGGCATGGTATTTTGTTAATGTTTCATTACAATGTTGGTGTTTTATTAATGTTTCATTACACACTGCAAAAAGAAATTGCATTTTGAAAGTATTTAGTTACACTTGTCTGCATCAAAGTAATATTTTGTTAGCGTGTCATTTGATTAACAGACATGTTTAGGGTTGAATTATCTAAGAGTTGTAAAAGCTTCCAAGAACAACTTATCTATTTACATCCTGTGTAAGACTAGTATTTGCGCTTATTTTCAAACCACTAGTACTAGGTCAGAGAGAAACAAAGAGACTGGTGAAGGGACATGCAATGTGTTAGTATATATATATTGATCCCTGATTGGAAAAAGCAAAATCAGGATGAATCTGGATATGAAACAGGTATTTATTGCATGACATAAAGTTCTTTTTTACTGGACTACAGTAACCTTCAGTCTGTGAATGTGGATGTGAATATGGCCTGTTTCTATTGGGTTTTTATTTATTTTAAGATTGACCTTTAATCCATATATACTAGCTTAGATCAGTTTTAAGCATTGAATTAAGTGATGAATTATTATACTTGAAAATTCTGTGAAAATGTGATTGGAGAAATGGCCAATGACTTGAGAATTATATCTCTTAAACCAAAGGAATTTTACTGCAGAGAATGATATAAGAGAGTGATCGAACTTGGTGTTTTTAAATGTTGGAATGGTGCACTATTGTCTATTGAACAATAGTGTCAATCCTGGAATTCAAAATACTGTGAAACAAGAAGTGTTTATAATGTTTCAAAATGAGACTGTGTTTAGATGTTTTCAAAGACTTGTGGATATTTGTTAATTATAATTTAAAAAATTCAAATTTAGTGGTTTACTGATGATTTGTTGCTTATGGTTTGTTAGTAGTTTATTGGAGTGTTTTGTTAGCCTCATTTGCATGTGATTTGCTATACTATCGGAATACTGTCAAAACACAGTGTTTTGTAAGTAGTTTGTTAGAGTGTTTAGTTAGTAGTTTGTTAGAATGTTTTATTAGTAATTTGATATAGTGTTTTGTTAGCTCATTTGCATATGATTTGCTATACTATCGGAATACTTTCAAATCACAGTGTTTTGTTTGTATTTTGTTATAGTATTTTGTTTCCCCTTTTTTCATTTGGGAATCTTTGTGATATCGAACTTTGACGACAAATACAAATACTTGAATCCATATTCCGTATGACATACATAGTGTACATTGTATTTGTAAAGTAATAGTATATCGTAATGACATAATACAAAGTTTTGCATGTCAGTGTATCCTATTTACACTGAAATTAGCAATCTTTTCAACCAGACTTTTCGTACTCTACAATATTTATAATGAGATTAGAATTATTCTCTACTTTTTGTCCTTGTTTGATCGCATTACAACACAGGCATTGGGGTCTTTAACTCTCTCATAGACATTTCCAGGATCTCTACTTCCCAAAACCTCGTAATGTGCACTACAAAAACATAACGTAGTATGAAAAAGAAGGTTCATGCAAAGCCATTTATCAACATAGAAAAATTATTCAGAGAAAGTTGTCGAGGTTTATACCTGTTCTCTTGGTGACTAGTTTCTGCAACAAAGAAAGAAATAAAATTAGAGAACCGGTCGGATTTTCAAGACTTTGATACAACTTCAGGAATTGCTACTCAACGTTGTAACGTCAAAATGACGCCCAAATAGATTGGTTTTGATATGCCATGTTTAAATAATAGTAATATATATTTTAAAATGAATAATTAATCACTTTAATGTAATTATAGTTTAAATTAATATTGTGTACAGAAGCTTGGGTAAATGTACATTATTCATAAGGACAGCTCATTATGACGATTTATTTCTAATTTTCTTTCATGGTGTTTTTATTCTATATGAGGTCAAACTATGAAACTCTTGCAAAGATTAAAAATTATAACTACATTTGTCTGCGTCATGGTGATAATTTGAAAAAAAAAATCAACATAAATGTCAGTCTAAGGAAAGAGAGACGTACTAATACAAAACTAACACGTAAAATTCGAAGGGTACAAAAATTCGTATATGAATTCATAGGAAATGCACATTAACGTACAACTCCGAATCATGCATTATGAGAACGTCAAACGTCATTTTAGCCAGCTAGTGGACACTTCCGCAAGACATTCTGTTTCCTTTAAAAATTTCGTTATAACTTATAAAATCGGATGAAGCCTACATGTACTTAAAGCAACAAGGATCTCCAAAACATCAGAGGTGAGATCAGGTGCCATGGAGGAGTAAGCATCCCCTGCCGACCGGACACACTCGCCGTGTGCTCCTTGTCATGATCGGAAAATAACGGGAACATCCGTTGTCAATTTTAAAAAAAAATAGATCTTTTTCTCCTAAAAAAAAAGTAATTTCATTACAAAACACAAACTTATATTATGTTCGGAAACCATTGACTGGCGAAGATGGATCATAGACGTCTTATTTTGAAATGATTTTTAATTTTTTCATTTAGTATACTTTTCCCACATATTTTCATTTATTTAATGAAAATAACACCTTATTTTTTTACACGATAAAAATAAATAAATTATTTTTGAAGTAAATAATTAAATACATTTAATTTTTTTCAGTTGAAATATAAAAGGGGGTATGCGTTTCTAGTCACATACGTTAACTGTCATATTTATCTAGTTTAAAATGATTAAAAAATCGTTAATATTCCTTCGGTACACATTGGATACCTTAAAAACTGGAGAAAATACATGCTAAGGAGTTTAAAGCTTACTTGTACCTTCTTTATCAATACCGTGATATTTGTGATCATCCAAATCAGAAACATGGTGCGTGACGTAATCACCATCTTTGCTGAAAAAATCACAAGTTTGCTTAATCAGTTTATTTTATTGAATAGGAATTTCAAGAGTACATTGTATGATACACTAAATGTCCTGTTTTCATAACAATGAAAAATGCATAATGAACTTGGTATACACCAGTTATATTGCTTATCTACTGAGTTTTTCATATTTGAATGTTTAACTGACTTTAGATATTTAAAATAATTTAAACTGAATAGCAAAGGGATTGACTCTGCTATTCCAATGTCAGTTTTCTTTATTTGTATGGTAATATTCTGATATCACCTGCATATGGTGTTTAAATCTTCCTATGAGCATGATCAATTTACAAAAAAAAAATAGAGTTGCTGTTACAAGGACTTCCAGAAGACCGATTAAAGCAAACTTTTCGCAAATACTTTGTTTATACGGTCTCATCCGACGTAAGGATCAACTCCTTATTCTGTGATTTTACTAGGGTTGTCCGATTAAATCGTAGACAATGAATCTTTCTCGAAAAACAAAGGGCGCACTAAGCTGAAATTTTCAGCAAACGTTCATTTATCATGATAAAATGAGATCAAAGTACTGAAAGTACTGATAGACGGAGGCTTGGAATGAACATGATTGTTTGTCTCTTTGGGAATTTTTTATTCATATTCTGACCCCAACATTTGCCTAAGGGTAGTTGGCCATATCTTTTGAAAAGTAGATACCAGGACATTAATACTTCATATATCTTTTTTGTGGAAAGACTTTTCATTGGATATTAACAAACTTGACCTTTTGACCTTGACCTTCGATATTCTATACTTCTGAAAAAACTTTAACCTTGGCCATGACTTTTGAATGGTAAGGGATATATGGGGGGGGGGGGGGGGGGGGCAACAGTGTTTCACAAACACATCTTCTTCATTTATGTTACCGTGGTCTAATGTTTAATTATGTAATTTCCTGAATTCCTATTTTTCATCAAAAGGACAAACCAATCTAATTGCAATAAACTATATCAATTTCAATTCTTTAGTGACTCGTGGTTAGAGCTTCCTTAAATGTGAGAAAGCCAAAAAGTACTTTAGTATCTCTAACTCTTCAGGACTAAAAGGAGCTGAGATACAAGCATTCAGATATAACAATGCATAGATCTACATGCACATTCAACTTTTAATTAATAGTTCTGTTGTGTTGGGTATGAACATAAAGAAGATCCAAATATTTCCAACATTATGAAAAATATCAAGCAGAACAAACGCCTGTTTGGGTGCAGATCTTGAAATGTACTAAGCTCTACAGGTATTTGTTGTCCAGTGCGCATTAATCCTGACTTCCAAATTCTTACTTGACTGGTGATACCTTTAGAAATATTTGCATCTAGGTGAAAGTTGACTCCGCAAAATATGCCATCCCATTGTTCAAGTTTTATAAAGTGATTACACCGCCTTGACTAGATATTGTGGATTCAACGATACCCTAATATCCAGTATTATACGCGATTTTACGGATAATACCCATTTTCGTTGAAAATCCTTCCCGTTTCAGAGGCGGATCCAGCCACTCTTGAAAGAGGGGTTCCAGGGTTGTACTGTCCATATAACCCCCCCCCCCATACACACTCTCAAGCAAAGATTCACACACACGTATGGAGGATCTTAGGTTTCGGTAAATAATATCTGTTTACGTCCATTTATTTCTTTGGTCCCCCAGTCCGAATTTAAAGAAAAAATAAAAAAAACTGCTGAAGCCTTAATTAAAATTGAATGGATTTGCAGCATTTCCAAAGAGTATAAAGAATTTTCTTTTGGAGTTTGAAAAAAAAATCGTTGTGGGTGCGGGTTGGGTTTAAAACAAAGAGTTGCATGTTAGTTCCTTCAAATGATATGATTAAAACGGTTCATATAATATAGAACCGTTTTAATCATATCATTTGAAAGAAAAGTGAGTGGAAGAAAATTAATGTGTGAGAATCTATCTATTCAATACATAAGTTAGACGTACAAATATACTAGTATGTATTTTTATTTATTCTCGGAAAACGTTTCATTCTCTCTCTCTCCACTAGACAGAAAATAAAGTGGGCTTCCAATTCCCGGACCCCGCCCCCCTCCCTTGGATCCGCCAATGAACCGTTTACAAGCATTCACCCATCCTTGACACTTTTTCAATATCTATCCAAGGTTTGGGAAATCTAATAAATTCAACTCCTTGCATATATTTTTTGTGGGCATACTTTGAGTCACTATTGCAGATTCCATGACAACATTGTTTTATTGCATCCTTTTTTGCACAGGTTAGCCATAATATTACTAAATTTACACCACAAAGTAAGATTCAAGCCACTGTTTTGGTTTTGGTCATGTAAACATAGAAACATGTGGGTCAGTTTGTCCCATCTAACTTCTGAAACATGTGATAAGGAATTCTAAAAATAGATGCAGCAGAGCTATAAACAGACAAGCCGCAGCTCTCTGCTGAGTCAGTGAGTGAACATTTAAAATATGTCAGTTTCAATGAAACAATGATGCAGATTTCTTCTATCTAGGTAATGTAGGGTATTAATGTGATAGGACCTTCGCAAAATAATTAAAATCCCCCAGGTGAGGTGAAAGGTGTGAGATGATTATAGGTCCATGAGAAAAAAAAGAATTATGTATTGTATGTGGAAAATATTGTGACCGAATTAGATTAATTGCATGAAAAGCAGATGCAGAGAACTGCACTTGGTGATCTGTTTTGGTTTTCCCGACAATTTAAATTCTATGTCAGCGAGAGTTTTTATCAGCCAATGAGCGTGCCTGCAGCGGACTCTAAACATTACTGATCACCTGTCTGTATACAGCACATATCCGATATCAGACAGGCAGGCCAGTTTATCAAAGTTTAGCCTGGTTCCCTGTCCCTGTTTTGCTTCATGTACTCCTGCCTCGGAAAGGATGAGCCGGGGGACCAAGCTAATCAAAGTTAACGTGATTAGCCGCTAGATGGCGATCGCAAATTCTTTTCCGCCGCAGCTGAGCGGTACCAATAGAGCGGAGGCTAAGCCTCCGTCTAAAAAAATGAATAGTTTATTATACTTGAATTAGCACAAGGTATGGTCCTACGGCATGCCTTCAAACAACCAAGGTTTCATTTCTATCGATCAACTTCTTGAAAATGTCAGCATTTGATTCATTTTTGACAGTTTCTCAAGCATTCGAAATGAGTAAACATAACGCAGAAGAACAATAGCGACGTTTCATGACGTTACGGCGAACAGAGAGCAGTTCAATTTGATTGAAATGTAAAAAAAACCAACGAGAATTTAAATGAAGTAAAAAAAAAAAATGAAAATTTTATCAGATTTTTAGTATACAGGTGAAATAGGAGTTTTCTTAACGAAATGTTTTTATCGATTCACCATGTAGCACAAAACATAAGGATAAACAGCTTTGGAAATAAGGAAAGACGCCGTCACTGTAGACCATCGATATAAGATTACCGATTTAGTTGAATGATAGTGAGAATAAATACTGGCCATATATTAATATTAAACCTTCAGAAGGTTCTATGAGTGTGCAAAATTAGTTTCTCGACTGTTTTTGGAGGATGGAAAAGGAATCCAAGTATAATTTATGTATATGCATCACTGAAATTACTTACCGGTAATCTAAGTGGGACTTGTCCAATTTTTTAGCAATGAGGACGCTGCTTTAGACACAGACTTTATCATCCGTGCGCCGTAAGGCGGTACAATGCATACCATGAATTCTCATAATTTCTTTATTTATTAATATATTTATTTGAAATTTGCTATATATATTGATGAAACATGTATTAAGAGTTGTGAAAAATTTCAATCTAATCAAAATCAGATGTTAGATCCACTTGCATACTCGCTACACTAATTGCGAGCGGATCTAACATTTAATTTAATAAGACTGGAAAATTTTGGACGCAGTGATGGTTATTTTTCACTATATATAGACAAATTGTCCACGATTTTACCGGACAAAAGTAGTAGAGCAAATGTTCTTTTTATACAATGCGGTCGAAAAATTAAATATCTAAAGATGAGAGCATAACATATTTTCATTTGCACTTACCTATTTTTCTCGACATTAATTCCTCATGAAACAGAAAGGAAATGTTTTGATGATAAGCACAATTCGACATTTATACAGAATGCAATGATAGTTTGAAAATAATTCAATTAAAAATAGTAAATAATGATTCAAAAATGTATTATTTAAAGAAAAACAATACTTACTATTTTTGGCGGAACACTTGTAGTAAGAAATATATATAATCAATGCTGCACATATGCAGAAAAAAACTCCAAATAAAGTTCCAAAAATGATAGAAAGGCTTTCTATAAACAAGAAAAACTTGAGATATATTTTTGAAAGTCTTAATGAGTCTGACATAGTAGTTGAAATACAGCTTAGAAGCTGGGATGAGCCAATGAAAACAGATAATCAATGTGAACTGACTGACTTACTAGTATTTCTTGAGAGAAGGACGGTCTTTTCAAGAAAGATCTTATAATCAACTGTAGTATACTAAATCGTATCAAAACGTGTAGTAAATTTTGGAGATAACCATTACTATTAAAGCTTATAAGTCTATTCAAGCAACACAAATTAAAAGCAGAGCAAACACATACCTCTAAAATATCAATGGTGGGATCTAGTGCTATGGTAGCTGCAATAATGTAGCCCACTCCAATATTTTTCTTAATTTGAAAGAGCATACAATTCTTGATGTTCTTGCTTCTTCAACATGTTGTCAATCGCTTGCATTTTTTTTGAAAAGTTCGTATAAAGAGTATGCTCTTGCGTACAAATCAATTGAGAGGCATAAACCCCATGTGCATTAAACTTTGAAGCAACACTAATAATACCATTATATTGTATAAAACGTATTTGGTGGACTCTGTATTTCTCCTCAAAACATTTAAACATGCATAATTTACATAATCGCCAAGTTATTTCTTAAATTTACATTATTTCATAAAATTTGTCTTTCTGAATGTTAATCTTTTTGTCCGAAAAACTTTAACCTTGCCCATATTTTTTAGAGTGGATGAGACTATATGGCGTTTATACATACATTTCACAGGGCTGTTCAATAAATAATGTCTTGAACTCTTTGACATACCACACAGTTATCATAAGTTATTAAGTTCTTTCTCTCATTATATCGATTGGATCTTTCATGAATTGGTATCAGTTTATGTGACCACTTTTAATCTTATATATTCATTGTGAGAATCTGGAAAACAAGGGCTATTCGAGACACTTGATTAAAAATGAATGGTCAAGAATCAGTAAACTAGAGTGAAATTAAACGTTTCATTAAAGCTGCTGAAAAACTTTAAGAAACCCAAATAAATATTCACTAAAATTTGTTGAATTGACACATCCAACGTTTGTTTTATAGACAGATGAGCAAGTGGATTTCAATGAATAGTAATGATATAATGGGCATTAAAAATGTGTACCGTCGTTCGAGATAAGGACTTACAACAAACAATGTTCTGTTTGCCAAATTCAAAAAAAATAATCACTCATGATGTTTGATTGACTTTAGACACATAACAAATCTGATAGGCATCAATTTAGGGGGAGTTCACACTATTTTTAAGAAACAGTTGACAGTTAAAATGGTTAGTACTCAATGGTCACCCTATGTTTTGAAAAATGAGTGAAAACGATAGCATGTAAAAATATCTAAACAATTATTTAAAATAATCAGAAATTGTAGTTATCCATGTTTGTCTGAAATGCAAAAAGATAAAGAAACCTGAATCCATTGCTTTAAATCCTCAAAACGAATTTCACAATAAGATGCACATGACAAAAACAGGAAAGATCTGAAAAGAGCAAAGAATTGCAAGAGGACAAAACACTTTATTTATATGCCATTTTCTTAAATATTAGTGGTCTTGTTGTTCAAATTCTTATTCGGGGAGGCAGTTCAATTTCTGGAGCAGTCTAGAAAGCAACACTTTTGCAAAAATAATCGAAATGTTTAAGAGAGGACGGAACTAGAATCAGGAATCCATTATATTAAATTTGTTCATGACAGCGTCCAAACCCACACTCCCTGAAGAGTAAAGGTGTTTTGAGGGTAAACAGAAAGTTATTGTATTGCAAAACCAATAATATTCGCCAGAACTGTCACTCTCTGACCTGATTATTTTTCAAACACTTTTCAGAAAGGAGAAGTCCAGGAAATCGTAGGATCTGCCTTATTCCAGTATACGAAGGGCCATAAAGAGTTCTAAAAACAATCAGAAATTTGAAAACTAGAACTGTCCAAACGGGACATAATACCCTCGCTGGGTTTTTCAGAAGTGCAAAATCATAAATATTTTATGGATCTTAGAGAAGAGAGAAATGCTAAAACATTTTAGTGCAAATGTAATTGCTCATTATATTTTTTATAAATGAAACGAAAGCGCAGCCTCATAAAAAAATAGACTAAATATACGGACCAGACACGAATTATGAACTTTTTCTGTCAGTGACTTTGAACTTGCATAAATGACTTTGGTTCAAAGTCATGACACAACCTCAGGTCATAAGCAATTTTTGTGTGAAGTAGTAGATTCAAGTTTTTCCAGAATAAAGAAAGATATGGACCGGACACAAATTATAAAATTTTTCTTCCAGTGATCCTGAACTTCCCCAAATGACATTGACCCAAGGTCATGACACATCCTTAGGTCAGGAGGAATCTTTGTGAGAAATTAGAAATTACCAAGTTTATCCATAAGAAAAATATGGACTGGACAAAAATTATGAATTTTTTCTTCCAGTGACCTTAAACTTTCCCAAATGGCCTTGTGTTAAGGTCATGACACATCCTTAGGATATGAGCAATCTTTTGTGAAATTAGAACTTACCAAGTTTATCCACAAGAAAGATATGAACATGACACGAATTATGAATTTTTTCTTCCAGTGACCTTGAACTTCCTCAAATGACCTTGGGTCAAGATCATGACACACCCTTAGGTCATGGGCAATCTTTGTGTGGAGTAGTAGATTATAATGTTCCTCCGTAAGAAAGATATGGACCGGACACGTTTGCACAGACAGACGGACAGCTAGACAGACGGACGGACGGACAGACAGACGGACATGGTGATTCCTATAAACTCCCCAAACTTCGTTTGCGGGGGATATAAAATGTTACAGACATGAATTTTTCTTAAAATGGAATATCTGAGTTAAATCATGAAGACTAAATCATTAAAATCGTCTTTTGCTTCTTTTTTGAGCACCGAGGACATTATTTAAATTATTGAACAGCCCTCTATTCCTTGTGACAAGACCTTTATCCGTGTATTACGAAATTTGATTCTTTGATTTGACCCTGGATTGTGACCCAGTTTTTCAAAAATAATTATCAAACTTTATCCTTGGCCATAACTTTTCAATAGTTTGAGCTAGGGCTTTCATACTTCAAGTGTGTATCATTGTGACAATTGACTGTGGAAACGATTAAATTTGACCTTTTGACCTTGACGTTTGACTTGTATTTTAGAAACTTCAACCCTGGCTAAAAGCTCCAATAACGGGCATCAGTGTTTCACAAATGCATTACTTTTAAACTCATCTCGCCTTTCAATGAACCAGTTGCTTTATGGAGAAATCAGAAGCCAAGGGTTTTCATCATTTGAAGTTTTATTTCGCACAGAGAAATTTTAAAAGTATATAATTTAATTTTGGTTGTTACGCGACATTTGATTGGATAATATATAATTACTGATACATATATATTATTACTTGAATACGGGGTTCATATCTTTCAGATGACTCGAAACGCAATAACATGTTTTATGTACGATCAAAACCTTAAATGAGGTAAGTGTTGACAAACAAGTTAATAAGCCAAGAAAATCAACAGTTTCATTTTGTAAGTTCTATGGTCGAAACAATGACCTCAATAGTCAACAATTACAGTCTATCATTATGTCATATACTGACTGATGTTTTTTCAGTATATCCCCTGCTTGAAAAGCGGGAGAGTATACAGTAATCGGTCCGTGCGTTCGTGTCTGTACATCCTTCCGTCTGTCTGTCTGTTCGTCCGTCTGTTACGCTGTGAAAATCAGTGCGTCTTAACTTCAGTTGACTGAATATTCAAAAACTGCAAAGCTTTGTTTAAAGTTTATTCAATGTATAACGACCATATTTTGTACCTAAGAAATGAATAGTCCAATATTTTAAATCATGGTAGCAAAATATGTTGATTGATTAATTATTATTGTTCTACGCCAAGTCGGCAATATTTTAGTCATAATTTGAAGATGTTGTAAAACAAAAATGTTCCAACAAGGAATTTATATGTTGATTACTAACCAATTAATTGCACCTTGATTTTATTATTAAAGTCTATGGACAGCGAATTTCAAACTAATCCAAGTATTATCTCTTGGTGAAAATATGCGTTTGTTTGTTTATTAAAATATGATATAAAATGAACTTTATACCGAAGAAATTTAGATAAATTAATTTTTTTTTTCAATCAAGGCCAGATAACTCGTGGGAAACTTTCAATGTGCAAAAATGACCGTCTCTGTACATGTTATTAGTCTTGCCAATTTTGGTTCATTTCACTTTTATCTTTATCTACAATCGTCGAAAATTCCTTCATTATACATTGAATACCTTAAGATGGACGGAAACTGATATTGGGATAAGGGTTTTGAGTTTAAATGTGAAAATCGAGACACCCTTTTAATATTTGTACATAATACAGCAAAAATCTGCAAAGATTGAAACAATCACATTGTAATATTTTTCAACATGCAAACATGTCCCCGAACCAGTTTGGCCAGTCTAAAATGTTGTAACAAAAACTTGAATGGTATCACAAGAGACAATTATATGCTTGATACCCAAAGTCACTATTTTACTCACTCTTAGTAATGCAAAGAAAGCTAATGTAAAGGCAGGCTTAAATAAAGCCGCTTCAAAAGCATGTAAAAGCAAACTTAAATAAAGCCACTTCAAAATCATGTAAAAGCAGACTTAAATAAAGCAGCTTCAAAATCATGTAAAAGCAGACTTAAATAAAGCCGCTTCAAAATCAGAACACAAATATGGCAAAACACTGACAATGTTATCCAACATAGGTAATATAATAGTTTTCTTATATCCTGAGACGCATTAGTTACATCTCTTGAAACCAGCCCATAACTTCTTAATAATAAATGAATCGATTGGATTCTGCCAACCATGTAAGTTGATGACAAAACTGATTCCTGATAAATAACATTTGACGGTAGAAAAAGCCATAATACTCTCTGACATATATGCTATAAAATTAATCATATGATCAAAAGGAGGGGACCAGATCTGCTGAAATGATACCTGTTGCCTGAAATTGAAAAAAGACTTTGCTTTCTGTATTTTGAGATACACCGGTTTGAAGGAGACTGGCTACAGCAAGCTCCTGAATAGCTCTGCAAAACTGAATAGGTACATGCACATGGAGGGAAAAGGTTCTGTAATGAAACCTGGTCCACAGAAACCGAGAAATAGCATCTGGAATTTATTTATTATTATTATTTTTATAATATACCTTGTATATGTTGAGCTTTTAAATGTACATTAAACTTAAAAAGTCTGCATAACTAACATCCCGACTAATGCCATAATTCTTTTGTTTTTAGATGATTTGTGATTAAATTGTGTAAACCAAAGAAAAAATTGTCAATATGAAGTTTTTTTTTTCAAATTTAATTTAAAATTTCAGCCCAGATCATAATCCTTAATACCACAGATACAAGTTCTAGGAAGGCGATATCCCTGTATTACTCCTCAGGCCAGTCAACAGGTCAATGTGGGTAACACCAATGTTTACTAAACACCACACCGTAACCATTGAACTATCTAAATAAAATTGAAGTGCATTAATTATATAGATTATTCCTGCTACACACGACTAGGAAAAGGTGTGACGTGTCCTACAATTAAAATTCCCAAGAAATAGAATTAATATTAATTACACATCAATAAGTCTAGATACCTTATTTTTATTTATTTATCTAATTATTTTGGGAGTCGTTTAGAAAAAAAATTGTTAAACTTTTAATTATTCGATTAATTCAATTTTTTAAAAATAAATTCTATGTACATGTATATTTAAAGAAATTGAATGTTTATGTACATGTAATGGGACGGGTTTTTTTTTTAACAAACCCCGATATTTTCTTTGAAAATTATATAAAAATGGCATTACTAGATCACCGTAGAAAACATAATAAACGTGGGAAATCCCAAATTATTACTATGTGAAGATGACCAGTGGATAGATGGATAGTTTACAGACTATTATGCAGGGTCTTGGTTTTTGAAAGCAAGTTTGTAATTCTGGTTTAAACCACGACGGATACACGTGTATTAGATTTAGGCAAATTCCCAAATGTGCAGAAATACACAATTCACTCGATATCGGTTTTGGCAAATGGCAATGGTGGAAAAAGGGGTTATATTAAAATTTTGTCAGAAAACATGCATAGAGTTCCCCTTGATAACAAGTATGACGTCATTTGAATCTCGCATTATATGGAAATTCGTAAAAATTAAAAATATGATAATTAATAAAAGGATTTGGGTCAAATTGAACTGTACCTCGATTATGTTGAGCTGGAATAGCAGGTAACAGGGAAACTAAGGAAGTTACAGTGACTCTGAGTCAGGTGCCTGCTCGACAATGGCGACATCATGTTCAGAACGTGGCGGTGCATGAGCTGCTACAGCTAGGCCTACTCTATGTTTTAGGTCTGGATACGGAACTTCTTGTGATTTCTCTGGAATAAGGTCTCCTGGCCTTCGAAGCTCTTGATACACGTAACATATTTACTTGTATTTGACAATAAATCAGCAGATGATGATCGATTAATTCTTTTAAAAAATCTTTGCGTCTGCTTCATTCAATTTACAGATTCAAAAGGAATATTCTAGAAGACATGCGCATACAAGAATTATCAAGAATTTTTTAAGCACCGAGCCCGATGATTTATGACGTTCAATGTTTAGAAATTAAGAGTTATCTATCTTTGCATGTAAAACATTAAGCTGCACGAAATAACCAGGTTTATCCATAAACCCCAGTAAGTGTTGACAAACAAGTTAATAAGCCAAGAAAATCAACAGTTTCATTTTGTAAGTTCTATGGTCGAAACAATGACCTCAATAGTCAACAAATACAGTCTATCATTATGTCATATACTGACTGATGTTTTTTCAGTATATCCCCTGCTTGAAAAGCGGGAGAGTATACAGTAATCGGTCCGTGCGTTCGTGTCTGTACATCCTTCCGTCTGTCTGTCTGTTCGTCCGTCTGTTACGCTGTGAAAATCAGTGCGTCTTAACTTCAGTTGACTGAATATTCAAAAACTGCAAAGCTTTGTTTAAAGTTTATTCAATGTATAACGACCATATTTTGTACCTAAGAAATGAATAGTCCGATATTTTAAATCATGGTAGCAAAATATTTTGATTGATTAATTATTATTGTTCTACGCCAAGTCGGCAATATTTTAGTCATAATTTGAAGATGTTGTAAAACAAAAATGTTCCAACAAGGAATTTATATGTTGATTACTAACCAATTAATTGCACCTTGATTTTATTATTAAAGTCTATGGACAGCGAATTTCAAACTAATTCAAGTATTATCTCTTGGTGAAAATATGCGTTTGTTTGTTTATTAAAATATGATATAAAATGAACTTTTTTTTTTTTTTTTTTTTTTTTTTTGTTTTGGATACCGAAGAAATTTAGATAAATTAATTTTTTTTTTCAATCAAGGCCAGATAACTCGTGGGAAACTTTCAATGTGCAAAAATGACCGTCTCTGTACATGTTATTAGTCTTGCCAATTTTGGTTCATTTCACTTTTATCTTTATCTACAATCGTCGAAAATTCCTTCATTATACATTGAATACCTTAAGATGGACGGAAACTGATATTGGGATAAGGGTTTTGAGTTTAAATGTGAAAATCGAGACACCCTTTTAATATTTGTACATAATACAACAAAAATCTGCAAAGATTGAAACAATCACATTGTAATATTTTTCAACATGCAAACATGTCCCCGAACCAGTTTGGCCAGTCTAAAATGTTGTAACAAAAACTTGAATGGTATCACAAGAGACAATTATATGCTTGATACCCAAAGTCACTATTTTACTCACTCTTAGTAATGCAAAGAAAGCTAATGTAAAGGCAGGCTTGAATAAAGCCGCTTCAAAAGCATGTAAAAGCAAACTTAAATAAAGCCACTTCAAAATCATGTAAAAGCAGACTTAAATAAAGCAGCTTCAAAATCATGTAAAAGCAGACTTAAATAAAGCCGCTTCAAAATCAGAACACAAATATGGCAAAACACTGACAATGTTATCCAACATAGGTAATATAATAGTTTTCTTATATCCTGAGACGCATTAGTTACATCTCTTGAAACCAGCCCATAACTTCTTAATAATAAATGAATCGATTGGATTCTGCCAACCATGTAAGTTGATGACAAAACTGATTCCTGATAAATAACATTTGACGGTAGAAAAAGCCATAATACTCTCTGACATATATGCTATAAAATTAATCATATGATCAAAAGGAGGGGACCAGATCTGCTGAAATGATACCTGTTGCCTGAAATTGAAAAAAGACTTTGCTTTCTGTATTTTGAGATACACCGGTTTGAAGGAGACTGGCTACAGCAAGCTCCTGAATAGCTCTGCAAAACTGAATAGGTACATGCACATGGAGGGAAAAGGTTCTGTAATGAAACCTGGTCCACAGAAACCGAGAAATAGCATCTGGAATTTATTTATTATTATTATTTTTATAATATACCTTGTATATGTTGAGCTTTTAAATGTACATTAAACTTAAAAAGTCTGCATAACTAACATCCCGACTAATGCCATAATTCTTTTGTTTTTAGATGATTTGTGATTAAATTGTGTAAACCAAAGAAAAAATTGTCAATATGAAGTTTTTTTTTTTCAAATTTAATTTAAAATTTCAGCCCAGATCATAATCCTTAATACCACAGATACAAGTTCTAGGAAGGCGATATCCCTGTATTACTCCTCAGGCCAGTCAACAGGTCAATGTGGGCAACACCAATGTTTACTAAACACCACACCGTAACCATTGAACTATCTAAATAAAATTGAAGTGCATTAATTATATAGATTATTCCTGCTACACACGACTAGGAAAAGGTGTGACGTGTCCTACAATTAAAATTCCCAAGAAATAGAATTAATATTAATTACACATCAATAAGTCTAGATACCTTATTTTTATTTATTTATTTAATTATTTTGGGAGTCGTTTAGAAAAAAAATTGTTAAACTTTTAATTATTCGATTAATTCAATTTTTTAAAAATAAATTCTATGTACATGTATATTTAAAGAAATTGAATGTTTATGTACATGTAATGGGACGGGTTTTTTTTTTTTTTTTAACAAACCCCGATATTTTCTTTGAAAATTATATAAAAATGGCATTACTAGATCACCGTAGAAAACATAATAAACGTGGGAAATCCCAAATTATTACTATGTGAAGATGACCAGTGGATAGATGGATAGTTTACAGACTATTATGCAGGGTCTTGGTTTTTGAAAGCAAGTTTGTAATTCTGGTTTAAACCACGACGGATACACGTGTATTAGATTTAGGCAAATTCCCAAATGTGCAGAAATACACAATTCACTCGATATCGGTTTTGGCAAATGGCAATGGTGGAAAAAGGGGTTATATTAAAATTTTATCAGAAAACATGCATAGGGTTCCCCTTGATAACAAGTATGACGTCATTTGAATCTCGCATTATATGGAAATTCGTAAAAATTAAAAATATGATAATTAATAAAAGGATTTGGGTCAAATTGAACTGTACCTCGATTACGTTGAGCTGGAATAGCAGGTAACAGGGAAACTAAGGAAGTTACAGTGACTCTGAGTCAGGTGCCTGCTCGACAATGGCGACATCATGTTCAGAACGTGGCGGTGCATGAGCTGCTACAGCTAGGCCTACTCTATGTTTTAGGTCTGGATACGGAACTTCTTGTGATTTCTCTGGAATAAGGTCTCCTGGCCTTCGAAGCTCTTGATACACGTAACATATTTACTTGTATTTGACAATAAATCAGCAGATGATGATCAATTAATTCTTTTAAAAAATCTTTGCGTCTGCTTCATTCAATTTACAGATTCAAAAGGAATATTCTAGAAGACATGCGCATACAAGAATTATCAAGAATTTTTTAAGCACCGAGCCCGATGATTTATGACGTTCAATGTTTAGAAATTAAGAGTTATCTATCTTTGCATGTAAAACATTAAGCTGCACGAAATAACCAGGTTTATCCATAAACCCCAGTAAGTGTTGACAAACAAGTTAATAAGCCAAGAAAATCAACAGTTTCATTTTGTAAGTTCTATGGTCGAAACAATGACCTCAATAGTCAACAAATACAGTCTATCATTATGTCATATACTGACTGATGTTTTTTCAGTATATCCCCTGCTTGAAAAGCGGGAGAGTATATAGTAATCGGTCCGTGCGTTCGTGTCTGTACATCCTTCCGTCTGTCTGTCTGTTCGTCCGTCTGTTACGCTTCGGGGTACCCATCTCTTATCCGCAACTCCTCTCATACTCCTCACAGTACCTCTAGTTTTAATTCATTCAAGCCATTATTTACACAGTACACACTGATTTGTCGACGGATTTTTCCGTCACTTTCTGATCATTACAGGAGACACACGGCAGGTGTGACGGACAGGAGATGCTCATTCCTCCATAGCACCTGATCCAATCTTTGACATTTCAGAGGTCCGTGTTAAAACTAGAGGTACTGTAAGCAATGAGCTCACTAAATGATATCCCCCGCCTCCCATATGAATATAATGGCAGTGCCCATGTTTTGTTGTGGGAAACCAAAATATGTGTCGGATCAAAAAATAAAATAGGAGGTGCATAATGTCAATATGTAATAGATTCTGTAAAAGTTTCATCAAATTTCATTCAGTGGCATGAGAGGAGTTGCGGACAAGAGATGGGTACCTCAAAGAGTAACAGACGGACAGGACGGACATACCAATTACTATGTTTGCCGTGTTTGCTCTGCTCCTGATTTGTATTGTTTGAATAAACTTTTGATCTTGAATACGTTTTGATTACTTGAGTGTAACCTGGCGAGATTAGATTATTCTGTTTAACTTTTATTAATTCCTTTTATATTTACAAAGAGAATAGCTGGATAGAAACTTAACACTGAATATCAAACATATTATGACCAAATATGTCTCCTACCGTTAGTGGACACACTCTTTGGTAAACTGTGAGTTGATGTAATACTTCCTTCTGGAATAAACAAAACCAATATGTTGTTATACAAGGCACAGGCACCTGATCACCCCTACTAATGTGTTCGGAACCTTTTATTTGTCGGTGTTCTGCATATTATAAAACCCGATGAGTTCAGAGTAGCTCTGACATTGGCTCTGGCGAGAGCTAGCGAGACTTCAGCGAGATAGAGTAAATTATTCACGGAAATGTGGCTAGGAAGTGACTACCACGTGGAGACATGGTAAACGGAAAAGTTATGTTGTGTTTTAGTTTTCACCACCCTATAATATCATTCTGTAGAAATGTACTTCAATCGATCTTTCTTGAATTCATTCAAGTTTAAATTATTTTAAAGTTTTTTTCTATGATACAATTTTCTGCTGTCATGAATTAGAATTTCTTTTTAGACAAATATTTTGCATGGGAACCGGGACTATATTTTTGGTGTCAGATTAGCAAATGGGGCACCAATGTGACTTTAACTGACAAATCAGATGAATGAGAATTGCATTATGGGTTACTATACGAATACTACAGGAATTTTACGCTTGATAAATTCCTTTATTGTACTATCGGTGAATACAATTGCCAGGTGGATTCCCTTGCCAACACACGTGATCACGAGTATACATGTATAGTTATGTAAAAAATGTTTTGTCCATTTAAACGCATACGAGAAGCTGCTCGTTTTCCTTATCCTTGAATTGCTGGTGTTCTGAACTTGACACGAACTACGTATACGTTTTATTAAGCATATTTTTCTCTATTGTTATTAACAAATTAAAAACGCCAGTGATATTATTAATAGTTTCTAATGTTTCATAGGAACATTTTTTTTTACTTTGCACTCCATTGATATGATCATAGATTGACCTGAACCACGTGTTCGAAGTAACATGTAAACATGTATTTGGCGTTGCTTGTGGTAAGATCCTCTGTGCGCATTAATAGCAATAGCCATATAAGGCAAACAAAGGTTTGTCAGTGTAAATGATATTATACATTTTTTTACAAGCATCTCGGTCGCTAGTGAGCTGTAATTTTTGCAGTTAAGTATAAGATGTATTAATTGTTATTTACCACCCCCCCCCCCTTAAGCCATCCATTTTGTTGAAAATCATGAAAGTCTTTCAGAAAGGTGTGCAAACACACATTTTTCACAGGACATGTTTCAGAAGAAACAGACTATAGCAATTTCCTGTTTACTGCCAATTTTATTTATAAAACCGGATCTACCCTATAACCTTTGAATAGGTAAATCTAAACCACGTGTCTTGAATTTAAATCACAATAACATTAGTAGGGGTGCTGATGCTACTTATTTTACTTTTAATAACAAAACACACCCCATACCAAATAATTCACAGGCGCCTGATGTAACTTATTTTTATTTCAATAAAAAATATATACCCCTACCTAATAACTCACAGGAAGGGGTAGATTTTTTTTTATCAAAAGAAGAATAAGTAACGCCAGGTGCCTGTGATTGAAGAATTGTATCTACAGTGGTTACATATAAACTAGAAATATATCCATAGGATATGAAGCCCCCGCCGAGGGTATTTTAATAATGCAACACGAAAATTTGTAAATTTGTATTATTGTGTTATTGTATCAAGATGGTTATTAGATGATAAATTCAAACCAATCAATGTATAAGTGCACAAGCTAAATCTTACATAAATATATCTTAAATAGTTTCTCCAAAAGTAAGCAAAATGCACATTTAGGAAAGGTGAGGTCAAGGTCATAGGAGAGAATATCACCACATTACTATGACCCGCACTCAGTCTGGACCTTTCACCCATCGAGCATGTCTGGGACGTGTTTCGATCAACAGCAGCTATTCCACTGTCAACAACCTTTTGCCAATGTCCAAGAACTTGCTGCAGCATTGCAACAGGAATGGAATAACATTAATTGCCGAATCCGAGCCTCTCTGGCCAACCGAGGGGGCCTAACCCACTACTGACTCTGTTTCAAAGTATGTAAATGGGATAGAAAGCGGAAAAAATCTTTTTAAGAACTCACCTAAGGATATATTCAGATATTGCTTGGCTGTTCCTGTTTCACAGAGCCCAGAATAACCAGACTCACACAGGAACTGTGTATAAGTGTCACTGCTGGTGAGGTTATATGTGATAGTACTGGAACGTGTGTACTGACAGCCAGACGGCGAGGCCTCCGAGTGGACTGGGGTCTCTGGTAACCCAGTAAAGCTTAAAGCTTGGGACTTCTTCGAGCACCATCGAATTGTCTGAAGAGTAGATAATGAAAGTTCAATTAAGATGTTGACATACAGAAAGTTTTCTGATCTTATATTGTTATTTAAGGTAATGCACCTACAGCACTTTGTTCACTGCCAATCTGTCCTGTACATGTCAGTTGTACAGCTGTTCCAACCGGAAATTGTCTTGATGGTGTATCCGAAAATTCACCAACTATCCTCAAGGTTGGCATTTCAATCGTTGTTGGATATACTTAATTACAATAAAGATCCATCAAGATGTAACAAGATTTTACAATTATGAATATTAGATTAAATAAACAAATGCGATGCAGTATTTTGGAATGTTTACTACATACCTGTATAAGTAACATACACCTGATTTGTTTCTTGATTAACTGCCCCTGTTGTGAATCCACTCATCGTACACATGTATCCAGTAAAATCGCCAGGACACAACACTCTGTCCTTAGGAATCATCATCTTGAGCTGAGCTGTAGCAGGTGAGCTGACAGCACCTGTTGCTGTTGCTCTATTTTGTAAACTTGTGTCCTGCCATGTTATAATATCTTGACCGTTACTTGAACGAACAGAAACCACATCCTGTATTGTGCCAGTACTGTTTTTTTGTAGCCGTATAGTATACACTGTATCAAGTTGTGATGGGTTTATGATGGAGCAGGTGATTACAAAATCATTTTGCCCTAATATTACAGTTGATGGTTGGACCTGAATTTGTAGGTTCTGTGCTGTAAAATATATATACTCCTTTAATTTAGAAAATATACACATGCAGTTTTTTGTGAATAATAAAAATTAACAATAATTGTACAAAATGATATTTAGGAGATTAACATGATTCACAATTGACTTTGATTTTAAATTTGTAATGGACTCTTTGCCATAATTTTAGCAATATGTAATTGTAGTACTGATATATTCTGCGCACCTGTCAGAATGTATAATTTATGTAAAAACAATAATAAAGCAAAAAAAAAAAATTAAAATTAGTTAAATAACACATGATATACCAGTAAATGTCCGTTATCATATATCAGTAAAATTAATATACATGTACTCCCATTGTTATATTCTATAATAATTTATTCTGTTGATTGAAAATATCAAGCTTTGGAAATCTAGACTGGGGCTTTTTTGTTATATTTACTTTCTATATCTTGATAGCTAATGCTTTAAAATAGCAATGTTATCCATCTTGCGCGTCTTTAGAATATCAAGATTTTCCCTACAAATTATGCATTCTATTGGTCAAGAGGTTGAAGTCAATAAAAGAGTAAAGTATCCTTTATACAAGAAAGGCACCAGACCTTGCATTACCAGCCTCTATAGCGATTCTCACCAAAACATTACTCGTTAAATATGATTTCTTTCGTTTGAGGAACGGATTAGACAGAAATTAATTTCTAATTGGTGTGATAGTGAATTACTTTTGTCGGAATTACAATGTTTTCATTGAAATACCTGGTAAATATCACGTGGTTCTTTAGAACCGTCTTGTTAGCAAGGCTATGTGAAGTGAATACTGGTTGAAAGGTGCTTAGATTCGATGTGAATGTTTTCTGAAATTTTCTATACAATTTCACAACTTATATGTAGCTAAAGAATTTCATACGAAAATATAATAAAAATCTTTTTTTTCTGGAAGTTATTGAAACTTTGAATTTCTAGACGCGTTTGATTGACACGTCCTTGTACCTTCACAATTTTTAACTTTATCCTTCATACTTAAAAAAGGTACCAATTTTGTTGTGTATTAATAAAAAATATTATAGCTATCATCCAGAAAATTCTGAATAGGTACCAATTTTGTTGTGTATTTATGAAAAAATATTAAAGCTATAATCCAGAAAATTCAGAGTAGAAATGTTTGAGGTATGTTTAAATGTTTAAGGTAGAGACCTATAGCAAGATAGATAGAATTCGCATATTAGTACGTGCTGTTTTTCCAGATTCCATAATAATTTTTTTCTGAAATTTAAGACACTTATTGACTAACTATAATATGCATTAAAAAAAAGAAATTTGATGAGTAATTTTTTCACAGTGGAAGCAGAAGTGTGAGTCTTTGTGCAATTTGACCATGCATCTTGGTGAATGTAATTCTATTTTTCGCTTACAATGCTTGATAAATTTCGTTGATGTCAATTTTTAATTCATAAAGACAGATGTTTGAATTCATATAAGACAAAATGATAATTGACATAGCAATAAAAAAAATTATAGCCCTTTTCATATCTTATTCTTATTTTACTCTGCTCTTTCAGCTTTTCGGTGGTTGATGAAGGCTATATTAAAATTGTCAAATTTCTCTTAAATTAGCCCGATGACCTGCCTTGAATTTTTATATGATTTAGAGCAAATCGCAAAATACCTAAAGGATTACATTGTTTGTGACGAGCTGACGCTTTACTTGTCGAGAACTTTAAATTCTTCGTCACATTCTCGCCACATCATAGGACGTAACCGAGATCGCGTCTGTCCCAAGCTAAAGTCGGTCAGCTGCAATACACATCGCCGACGTTTAACGGGTTTACAAAAGGGGACAGAAAACACAAATCTTACTAAACAGTTTAAAAAGAGCATTATTTATATTATATGCATTTTTTAGAGTCCATAATAAATTAAAGCCGTGAAAATTTAATTTAAATTTATAGTATTTACCATTTGTGTATATGGCACGGTATACATGCGATATAAAATGATGTACATGATCAATTTAATTGTTTCAAATCACTAGTACTGTTGATGTGAAATGATTTTTCTGTGGAAAAGAGAAATATTCCGTTAATGTATCAAACCATGAACTTGAGACTTGAGAACTTAGTATACATAGATTTTTTTTTACATGTATACCCCAAACAGCCGTATTATACCAGTAAATATGTACTTGTGTTATGGGTCAGAATAACCCTAAATGCCAGCAAAGATCAATAACACAATTTAAACTTAACAATAATTTATTAACAGTAATATATACAAATCATAAAGTACAAACTTAGCAAGAATCTAAAAATACATACATCAGAGTGTCCGTTACTGCACACAATGTCCCAGTGAAAATATGTCCCAGTAATACCTCAATGATGCTTGTACGACCAAAGTATATCTATGCATCGAATTGACAGGGTATTTATACAGTATTAGAAATCTAGAATATTCTAGAAGTTGTAAGTACATGATATTACTGGAAAGTTCTGGACATACACAAAGTTCAGGAATGTTCTAGAAACAATGACCGAACATGTTGACCACTCTGGAATGTTCAAGAAACTTAATGTTACTAATAATAGACATGATGAAACAATACAAATACAACACACCTCACAACACCTCCCCCCTTAAAAGTTTGAATGTCAATGAAAAACTTAAATTGTAAAACATATGTACATTAATACAAAATCTAGTATGTTTACGATACTCTTGACAAGGCATCTGCAATAACATTGTCTTTGCCTTTGATATGCTTAATTGTTATGTTGTATTCTTGTAACAACAAACTCCATCTAGTCAGTCTTTGATTCTTGTTTGACAATTTATGCAAAAATGTCAGGGGGTTGTGATCCGTATATACAAGAATTGGATGCAAAGTAACATTCAAATAAACATCAAAATGCTGTAAGGCTAACAACAAAGCAAGGCATTCCTTTTCAATGGTGGAATAGTTTTGTTGACATTTTGTAAGTTTCTTTGAAAAATAAGAAACAACTCTATCTACATTATCACTATGTTCTTGAAAAAAGCTGCCCATTCCAACATCACTAGCATCAACAGTAAGCTTAAATTGCTTAGAAAAATCTGGAGTTGACAAAACTGGGTTGCTCATAAGGACAGATTTGATTTTATGAAAGGATTTTTCACAGTCCTTTGTCCATTCAAAGTTAACCCTCTTTTGTAAAAGATTTGTAAGTGGACTAACTACTGAGGAAAAATTTGGACAAAATTTTTCTGTAAAACCCAGCCATGCCCAAAAACCTCATTAATTCTTTCTTGTTTGTAGGAATCGGGAACTTTGCAATAGCTTCCACTTTAGCCATTATGGGTGTAACATAACCTTGACCTACTTTATGACCTAAATACTCTACATAAGCATGACAAAATTCGCTCTTCTCAAGATTCACAGTTAAGTTTGCTTTAGCT
>NW_026938527.1:0-86514 GCF_032062105.1 Saccostrea cuccullata | reverse complement strand
TCATTTAGGTGCCAGCCCCGATGGACTAGTGTACTGTCCTCACTGCAAGCCTTACCATGGTGTTATTGAAGTAAATGTCCGTACAGCTTTAAAGATGTGCATCCCAAAGAAGCGGCCTTAAGTAACAATTTTTTTTGTATCTTAGATGAAAATGGAAATTTACAGTTGAAGAGAAATCATGCATATTATTATCAGGTTCAAGGGGTAATGGCCATCAGTGAAAGAAAGTGGTGTCACTTTATTATATGGACCAATAAAGGTCTTGAATTTGAAAAAATTTTATATGATGAGGAACTTTGGGAAAATGAAATTCTTCCAAAACTTAATTCTTTTTATTGTTCTGCAGTATTACCTGAGCTTTTTCAGACAGAGTTAAAAGAGGTCTTAAATTAAAATTTTGATGAGTACTGACATTGACTAAAAGTCTCTAAAGGCCATAATAAAAATATTCCTAGATTCTCATTCCCGCCCGCCCAGATTTTATACCTCCGCCTCGATTTTTTTAATTTCTGTTTTTCTTTGTCTTAATTCTCTAGGGATCAGTATTTATCTACCATTCTACTTTTGTTTTAAATCCTGCAAAAGTCTACATGATTTTGACAGCTGAAAAGATGGTAATTCCTGTAATATGGTACATGCATATAATATTTTAAACAAAGGTCATTGGTTGAAAAAGATTGGTGATGATGTGAAGTAAGAGATAATTGAACCTTTACTATGACTTTTATTCGGGTACTCTAGATAAAATTACACCGATTGACCTGGTCAATAAAAAATCTGCTGAAAAAAAATTAAAATAAAAGCTGCCTCACGGCCTCATTTTTAAATAAATTCGGATGAGAATCTAGCAATTTATTTATTATGGCCTAATAAGCATGACCAGGTATTACATAACTTAACTGTGCATTTAGGGTATGTGTACATGTACTTTGGTATCATAATCAACATATTTTGTAATACTTGTGAGTATCTGATCAATAAATTTATAACAGAGTACTTTATGTTAATTTTCTAAATGTAGGTACATACATTACGGTACCTCATAATCATGATAATATAGTAATAAATTTTACACAAGACCAAAGATCATTGCAATGATACAAGGACATGATGCATTTATTTTAAAAACTTGATTCATACAGTTACTTTAATAACAGTCAACTGAATTGATATATTTCTGAATCTTTTTAAATGTAGAATTTTAAGATTTTCTGGCATAAGAAATGGCAGTGCAAATGAATGAAGTCATTCTGGCTCATCATTGCTATGATCTTTGGAACACTTGATTTCTTACTTGCTCATGATCGACATACCTAATAAAAATAATGTAAAACGTAAGTAGATTTTTGCTATTTATTAAATGGTATAACTACTTAATAACAAGTTTTCCTCTACATATGCAGTATGTTGCACAATGAAGTACTTAATGCTTATAGTTATTCTAAGAGATACATTATTTTTATGATTTACATAGTAGATTATACTATGACTGAATAAGTGGGGGCATGAGATTACAGAGAGCACACACAACAAACACTATTTTGGACACTTTGTCGTGAAGTGATATTGGAACCACACCTTGAATAATTTTGAAGTTTTTTATTCGCTCCATTGCTCGTTCCACATGGATTCTTAAATTTGCAATCCTTCTGGTTTTTTCCACTTCAGATTTAGTTAGCCTACCATGTTTCTTTAAAGGGGGGATAATGAGATGAATTCCATTTGGAGTGCATAGGTCAGCAATGAGGAACCCTTTGTCACCCATTATTGCATCCCCAGGTTCACATTTTTCAATTAATTTTGACAACTTTGTGATTTGTTTGTCTGATGTACTTCCAGTCCATAAATCGGAGACATGTGTAATCACTCCACTAGGGCTAATTCCAATGAGCACTTTCCATGTCATGTGTGACTTGTAGTCTGAATACATCCTTCCTTTGTTGGAGAGTGACTGAGGTGTTTCTGTATAGATCTCAGTGCAGTCAATAATAACACGACAATTTGGGTACCTTCGTTTAAAACTGTCAGGCATGTTTTCTTTGATAACATTCCGTTCTGGCCAAGCTACTAAAAAGTCTAGATGCTCATACATCAAATCTAACCATTCATTAAAAATTTTACTGCAGGTTGACACAGATATATTAAATCTTTTAGCCAAATCTTGAATTAAGAGTCCTAACCTTAAACGCATTAATACCATTAAAAACTCATCAATATCTCTCATTTTTTTGGGTCTTCCTCCAGTATCAGGAACTGTACATTTATGAAAGTCTGACAGATGTTGGAATAATAAATAAAAAGTCTCCTTGTTTGGCAGACCAGTATAAAATGAAATATCCTGTTTCAAGTCTTCAACTGTTAAAAACGGTAAGGTTGTACCAGTACTTTTGTCACATAATTTTTTTGAAGAGACCATATTACTCCCACATGTATCAAGGTAACTTTCAATTGTCTGAATACAAACACTGTCATTCTGTTGAACATCAGTTTGTGTCAGTTGATTTTTCTGATGAGATAAGGTTGATGTTTCTATCAATCCACAGTAATCGTGCATTAATACGGATGTGTCCAATACAGATTTGTTTGCATCAACTGTAAAACTAGGGTTTTCAGCAGAATCGGACTCTGAGGTCTCTGAATCTGATCTCACTGTATTTTCTTGTTGATTGTCATTTATTTCTTTTAAAACCTCCGTTGTTTGGTCAAACTGAAAATAAAGGTCTTATATGTGTAGTATAAGTATCCATACAAATATGGTGTACATCATTCAATAAACTAATTAGTTATAATGATTTTTTCTCAGCCTCAAGGAAATATGTCTATACTACGGGTGTAACAATAAAATTATATACCAGTTTGTGGTGATACACGAAACATTGCACCGTATCATTGTACATGTACAAAATTGTACACCTGTGTATCACGATAAATGACGCATTAGGTAAATAATGAAGTTCTTTTACTTTAACCTAATAAAACTGATGATCTTTATTTACTTCTGATATTTATTTACTGTTTTCCCGAACTTATTCAATTCAATGATACATAAATATATACTGTAAAATTTATCAAGTTTATGAAAAAAATCCCAAATCCCCACCCTTCCACATAATAATCATGATAATCTGATATAAATAATAAACAGAGAAATTCAGTTTATACTAAATACCACAGGGAACATAAAATTAATATCACAATACATAAAGGTTATTATGATACAACCTCATTGTATCACTATACATCATGGTACGCTGCTTTTCATGCTATAATCGAGTCATTACACCTTGATTTGAAACTGGTAAAAACGTCCTTGATTTTATTTACCCAATTCTGATAAATAAAAAAAATACATACGTTTGTAGTCTTAAATGTTTTGTGATGAAAAATAGATGGTAATGGATGCTCCTTCGTCGGACCAGACAGCGAGATGAAATGCTCGGAACATAGTCTAGAGCAACTTGTTTGGGTTCCAATTCTTGCGGCTGACACGGTTTTTCCATATCATTTTATGTTTTTTATTAACTGGGAATCCATGTAATGTCACTTTTCTATCCTTAATATTTTTGCCACTATAATTGTGACAGTTCGTGGCACAGCAGTATAATTTCCCCATCACCCGGGTCACAAAAACCAATTTATTACTTGTTTACAAAAACGATCTCTTTTTTTTCCTACCGGAAGTACAAATAGAAAAAATTCTTGCATAAAAGAGTTCCCATTTTCAAGAAAGATAACCTAGTTATAGAAAGACGCTATACATAGTAGACTCTTTTTTAAATATGAAAATTTTTAAAATGCGAAATATAACTGCTTTAGAAACGCAAACTCAATTCTTAATAATTATTATTTATAATTATCATTATTGTAAATTTTTTTTACCCTTTCTGTGTAGCATCCCATGTTGTAGAGTTGTTCGCCATTAATGGTCGTAAATTGTTCCACGAAACATACCTATTTTAGGGCATGCATAAAATTTTTTACAAAGTACAACATTATATTTATTACCTACCTATTCCTAAATAAAAAATTATTATGTGACAACGGAATTGGTAAATGAAATATTTCACACAAAGAATTTTATAGAAGATATAGTAGAAACTTTACCTCTTTCTTTGCTTGTTCGAACTATCTGGCATTACAATTTTCTTATACTTTCTGACGAGAGCTTGACTATGTGACTTATGACTCTGCTAACCAGGACATGATTTCAACTAAAATACTTCAACATTACACTTCTTAACCCATATCATTATGGCAATGCTTATTTGGAGTTTGATTTTTCTTTATTTCTCTCAAAATCATTGCCCTTCTCTAACAATAATATGTCTCAGTTAATTTGATACTTAAGAAAATGCTCCAAGGACAAAATTTCTAAAATGAGGCAAACTATTGAATGTATGATGAAACAAGGATATTTTGTAAAAGTCTTTTCGCAAGTTTTATGCTTGATACAACTGTGTTTTTAAAATACAATTCCTCATTAAGTTAAATGCTGACTATGTTTTTCATACTAATTGTTAGGTCATTATTTACACACTGGATTATCTACAAACAACTTTTTGCCCACATTATCCAAGGGATGATTATTTGAAGAAATTGACTCCTGACTTTGAAGAAATATAAGTAGTTTAATTAGAATGATTTTTCACAATATGTATATTATTTTGTACATTTTTGTTTTACAATACTGCGACCTTGTGCCATCCTTTAGTATTTTGTTTATAAGAAAATATATGGTTTCTACATAAATGTATGAACAACTTTCATACTAAGCCATTACTAAAACCATTATGTTAAAAGAGACTATATGTATCTGTAATTTTTTTTACATGACTTTTATTTTGAAGATAAAACTCAATTATTTGTTAAACATTAATGTATAATTTTTTCCCTCTTTTATTGTGGCGTTAACCTTTGCTAGAAGGAAATGACATTTATTTTTCTTTTACTAGTTTCCCTTCAAATTCGATTTGTATTACATCGTGTTTTTTTTTGAAATAAGCTCAAATGCTTACGTCACCAGTAGGACATTTTCTGATGAGATGACAGTGGAGAGGTGATACAGTATCCGTACAGGACAAACAGTGTAAGGATTCTACAACATGAAATAATTTTGAAATAATATACAGCCACTCAAGCGCAAAGAAAAGTTAATGAGCGTGAATATTTTAAAATCGTTGGAAAAGCTCCTTTCTTCTGTTTTGACATTTTCTTCTCACTGGCCCTAAAGTACAACCTACTGTATTTTTATATGAGCATATTTTTTAAATAACTATTCAAACGCAATAATCAAACAAGACCATGTTTATATAGGACGCCACCTGTATTTCCCAGTGATGGCAGAGAGGATAGTTAAAGGGATGCTTTCTCCTCCTAGGTACCTGATCCCACATGTAGTGTTCACAGGGTCAATGCTTTTTGCCCTTGTTTACTACGGTCGATCAGTGTTCCTTTTTCAAATACTTCAATTTTAATGTGCTATACGAGAGTAAAATATAGGCGGAGTAACTTATATATATTATAACTTACATATATAAAAACGGGGGTTGTCCGGTAAAATCGTGGACAAAGAGTTTTTCTCAAAAAATGTGCACATTAAGCTGAAATTTTCACCAAATGTTTTTTTTAAATTAAATCTTAAATCGCAGTTTGCCACTGAATAAATTTTAGAAGGAAAACTGAAAATTAAATAAAAAAGGACTCAGTTGCTTTGATAAACAAAGTCCATTAATGAATTCCTCGTTATCACTGATTGTTAACACACATTGTAATAAAAAGCAAATACCTTTAAAGAACCGGTCTAAAGCCTTGAATCCCAAGAAATGAAAGGGAATTTTAGTAAATCAGCATATGTTTATTCCGCTACAATCAGCAGGCCGTTAATCTTTATCACACGTTTCTTATCATATGTGTAACACATACATGTATCATCACACTAGGTCGAGAGAAGCAATTCTAAAACCTCGAAGAGAATGAGAAGGGGATATTGAGGCATACTGTATACAGGTTTATTTTCGCCTTTTTGCACTTGCAAACAAAATTGCCCCATTTTGAATTCGCTCATTAACAATTTTGTTAACGAAATTGTACGGTGTAAATTCAGATCGCCCCGTTTAAAATTCGCCAACATGTAATAAGGGCGAATGGGGCGAAAATAAAAGGGGCGAATTTCCCGAATATAGTATTTGGAAGAAAACTGTTAAAGTTTAGTGCATATTGTGTTTATAAAAACATCTTGGGCACCTCTACGTATTGAATCAGAATTTTACTTCTTAAACATAAAAGATGTCTAGATAATGTAATGAATTGTTGTTTCATTTATGTACAATTTCTTAAACGAGGGAAATAGGGGCCTAATTGACAAACAAGTTTATGAAGCTAAAATATCAGTAGTCTCTATTAAAGTCATCATTTCGTAAGTTCTGTGGTAGATACAATGACCTTGTCAACAAATACAATTTATCATTGACCCTTTCCAAACTGATATGCTTGCTGCAGGCCTGCAGGAAGTCTGCTGCAAGCTTGCAGCAAAGAAAATTGTTCGCATGAAGAAAATTTTCTTGTTCGCAGATGATTGCCGCTAGCTGCGATCTTGCGGCAAACATTGCAGCAAATGGCAAGCTTGCAGCAAACTCGCAGGAACCAAACATGTTTCATGAACATTGCAAGAAACACACCACGCCAATCTAACATTTTACAGCAAGGTCCAGGAACATTTAATAATTTGAATGTTCGCAGGAAATTCGCAAGAACAGTAAACAAGTCACCTGGCTCCGCTGAAATGCATTATTATGGGGCCAACACAGAATTCACAATTTTAATATGTTTCAATTGAGATTGTACATGTTTCAGTATTTTGTTTCAGAAATAAACAACAATGTTAAAAAGTTCTCTCTAAATGATCTTTTAGTTGGTAACGTGATCAAATCCTGTGAAGCCCAAATGGTTTCTCAGTAGACTTGATCAAGTACCAACTAAAAGTTCATTACCCAGTGAACTTTCAACATCGTTGTTTTTACTTATATTAACATCTGAGACGAATACTTATAAATTCCGGGTAAAATTGCATTTTTTACATGAACGGGCCGACGTATTGCAATGTTGTTACGCGCAATGACCTAGGGTGTCAAGAAGTTGATTGGTTTGAAAGTTCGTGTCGCTCCAACGTTTTAATATTTACAATGATGTTCAGAAGTCCAGTTCACAAATTCTGTGTTTACAATGAAAAAACAATGATCCTTACTGAAAATCTTACTTTTTAATAGGTTTTTAATATATATAAAGAAAAAAAGAGGTGATATCCCTGTTTTAGTTAAGATACCTTGATATGAATTTCGGGTTATAAAGGTACGTCCGTTTTAGGCTGTGATTATAGTATTTAAAACATTCTTCATACCAAATGATCGCCCTCTTTGCACAGTGGTTAGAGCGTCTGGTCTAGAGTCGCGAAGTAAAGAGTTAATCCTGACGTCGCGGGTTCGAATCCCACCCACTGTGGGACGTGGAGTCCGGTCCTTCGGATAAGACCGTTTAAACCGAGGTCCAGTGTCGAAGACAGGCGCTGACACGGAAAATATCCCTCACTGCTCAATGGCCCTACATGAGTGCCGAGTAAAATTTGAAGCCCTTCACCGGCATACGGTGACGTCTCCATATGAGTGAAAAATTCTCGAGAGGGGCGTTAAACAATATACAATCAATCAATCTTTCCAAAGGAAGATCTATGGAACATCTGTTGAATGAATATATCTATATGTGTCAGTTAATTTACCTTTTTCATCGCTTTTACTTGGGTAGTTCCGAGAACAGACAGAAATATATGTAGACAAGATATTACCTCGCCGAGCGATTTGGCCGCTTATGACCTCTGACCCTCAAATAAAATTCACACAGAATTGAACATATTTACTCTTCAATAAGTTCTCTAGGAAAGATATTTGCAAATGTAAATATTTGGAAATATATAATGTTTTGAAGGAAAACACGAAACTCTGAATGTAGGTGTACATTGGCATCCATAATATCTCAGTGAAAGTTTTGATTTTGTTTAATTTTATATGAACAAAAATATTTCTGAAAAGCATATTTGAGTAACTGGTGTGACTGCTTGGTCAAATCTAAATCTATTTATCTAGTCCTTATAAAGGAGGCTCATTACACCACTTTCTGATGACGTACTACACAAAAAAATAAACCTAGTATGTCGACCGGTTCCTCTTGGGACGAATTGTACAGGTACCTCTACAATAGGACCCTAACCTTAAAGCGCTTTAAAAAGAGATGAAACATACGGTGTTATCAAAAGTGAAAACGAAGTAACGGATTCGTTATGGATAAACCAAGAAGAATTGTTTTTAAGCAGAACCAAAAGAAAACAAAAGACAAATCTTCGCCAAACAAGTAATGTCAATTTCATAGCGATGCATGCAGTAAGCTCTATCAATCTATAACATGTTTTTATGGAGGTATTTGGAGTTAAAATCTACAACCTTGATGAAATTAAAAAGTTATTTACTTGCACTATTTACTGTGTTGGTGTTAATTTATATGTTTCCTTTATAGATTTAAATGTTTACACTAGCAATTAAAAGCTTTGTTCTGAATTTTAGATGTAATGTCGAACGTTCCTTAGCGTTTTGAGTCTTGGGTAATTAGGAAAGATAACTCTTGAAAGTGGACTTTTTATACCAAATATTTTTTAAATTGGATTTTTCATTTCGTTTAAACATTCTTCATTTAATTTGACACATGTAATCCATTGAAATACATTCCTTGTCTCTTCAGAACTCATTTCTTAATGTTTTATGCATAGATTAAAAAGATAGTGACATTAATTGTTTTTTAGGAGGAAATTATTTTTTCTAATAAAATTATTATTAGGTATTATGAGGTATTTTCATTGTGTGTACTTGTCTTAAGAAGATGCCCATCATTTGAAACTGAAAGTTCTGAAATTCTGGTAAAAAAAAATTGAAATAAATCATTTCACTGAAATTAGACAAAAACTAAAAAATTCTGTAAAAATATTTATGATATCAATACCCCATATTGGATATTTGACATCTACATTATAAGTGGTGCTGTATTGAATGTTACATAAACTGTGGATGTAATGAGCCACCTTAATATCACATGTGTATGCTTCTTTAATGTATTAAAGGTCCCAAATCAATTTTTATAGTTATGCTTTTAGTATATTTTTCAAATAAATAAGCAGCTGTAATACATGTAATTAATTATGAAATTATGTGTAAAGTTATTAGTTTTCTGTACATATAATTTATAAAGAAAAAAAGTTATAATGTACTTTGATTAAGAAGAGTATGGAAACATTGTCTAGGAACATAAAGAGATTCGTCAACACTTCAGAAACTTTCATTATTTCAGATATATGTGGTGGATTTTCTTTATAAAAAACATATTAAGGTTAGCACACAAGCTTTCTGTGAATTTGAACAGGATGGGCCAAAAACCAGGAAAAAAAGGAAATTGTTTGCTGAAAGCTTACAACAATGTTTGCAGCAATATTTGCCGAAAGCGTGCAGCAAGGTTTCTAAATTTGCAGACTTGCAGCAAACCTCATTTTGCGTGGTAAAATGTTTACTGCAAGCTTCCTCTATATTTGCCGCAAACTAACAGACTTACAAACTTAATTAGCTATCATGCTTTCTTTAGCTACATTGCCGCAAGCTTGCAGCAATGTCTGATGCAAGTTTGGGACAATGTTTGCTGCAGACTTGCAGCAAATATTTGCAGAAAGGCAATATTTTTGGTAAGGGGAGGCAAATGCTGACTGACTTTTTTAAGCAGTTGTTGGATCTACCAAAGCCGTTAAAAGAACACACAGCCAAATTTTATACGTCTTCAGTATTATATACCTCAGTGTAACTGTGAAAAAAATATTTTGATCTGACATTTGTCATAAGAAAAAAACCATTAATAACTCACTAAGAAACAATTGTTTCGTCATATCGTTGCAATTTTGACTCATTCTGAAAAATCTATGAAATGTTTTTATATATGAAAATTCGGCTTTACAAAACAAGTAAAGATAATGTAAATTTATTATTTACAATGCCTTTAATTGGCTTTTCTGAAAAAAGTCAAAGTTGGAAAAGGTAACCTTTACATTAACTTTACATGCACTTAAATATGATGTAATGTCCCACATTGTCTTGTCTTTACAAAAAAGTAAAGTTAATATTTACAACCATTAAACACCATATTTAGGATATATTAAATCTGATAATTACAGATCTTAAATTTAATTAAATACCATCTTTAATTACCACAAATGTTAATAATTTCTGTTTTCCATTCTAGTGAATAAAGCCTTATGCAATTTATAAATAAGATTTTTCTTCCAAGTCGATACTGGGGAAGTCTGGACATCATAATTAATATATACAAAGTAACAAAAAGTTTACTTTAACTTTGTTTATTACTATTTTTTTTTTTACAAACATAAGATCAAAAACATCAAGATTCTTGACAGTATATGTTGCCCACATCCTATCCTGCAAATCACATACACATAAATAAGTATCGAAGACAGAGTACATTTCACGAAAATGTTTTTCGTACGTGACATGTTTTATAATAAAACCAACTGTACATTCTTGAATTTAAAGTTGTGAATCAACATAAAACTACTATGTTCCTCTTTCTTGTGGATATTGGTTTCAGTGGAAATCAATAACTGTCAAAATGTATTTGTCACATCTTCCTTTTCAGAGTCCAAAACTTTTCTTCCCATGCAGGAATTTTTCTAATGCTTTTCCTAAAAGAAAAAAAATCTATAAGTATATTTTCAGTGCTATGCATAAGTATGAATATTTTCAAAGGAATCTGTTATCAGAATTCACAATACCCTGATGAATAAAACTAAAAACAATGCACAACCTAATTAATAAATAAAAAGTTCATACATGACCTTTAATCTTAAAAATAAAAATTGTATTAATTAATAAGATGAGTGGACCTCTTATTATTGACATATTATACGAAGAATCAAGGGGTTAGGTCATGTATCCCTTATCACAAAAAGCCTAATCCCTAAAATTACAATTAGAGAATTATGTACTTTTTAAGGGTACTTATCACAATCAAAGAATAAATTCCTGATACATAAAGAAATGATAGATTTTCCTGACTACTCAGTAGTCAGTTTACAAAAAGAACAAAATAGTGCTACATATTTAGCTTAGCTGTACATGTGTACAGAATCATACTCAAGTTATGGTTTAGGATATATGTACCTTTTTCCCAAATAGTGTGTTTCTGCATGTTCTGCTCATGAACTTTTTCCTGATATGGAACAGTAAAAGGACTTTAGGTGAGAGTCCCTCAAATTGAAGATAACAATCATGCTGAAATAGAATTCATACAGTGATTAACATTTTATATACCTGGACAAATATATAGTCAGTATTTTTATTAAAAATTATGAGTTTGAAGCACACGGTCACCAAAGAATGAATTGATTTTGAAAATTCATACACAATGCAATCAAAGTTAATAGCTATGAACAGCCAAACACCCTTTCTTTATCAAGAATACTTTTAAATTAAATCTAAACAATACTTGCCATCTATAATATGAAACTTGAGAACCCGCCTCTTCTTCATGGCAGATCTTTTAATTTTCTCATGGTAGGCTGAGTAGCTTGAGCCTATACAAAAGAAATTGAACATTTTATACGAATACATTTGACAATATAATGACTCCCGAGTAAGTTAAGCACTAAATAATGTAAATGTTTGTTCAAGTAACATTTCACGATACTTATTATTTGATTTTTTAAAAATGTGCTTGTACCAAAGAACTTTGGGATCCTCAATCATGTTTTGTCATCTTCCTCGCCCCGTCTTGATGTTTTCCCTTCACAAACTGCATACTGATTTCACTCAACCTGTATTTTAACAAAATGGACACAATTAAAATACAAAATGTTATAAATAAAATAAACTTATTTGTCAATTTCTGAGTTGAAACTCTCAACCTAGGCATAAATACATCTGTAACTAAGTTTTATGACAATTGATTGTGTATATTCTCAGTAATTAGCAAAAACCCGGTTTCAGTTTCAAATTCCCGGCCCGGCTCGGTTTTAACTACTCATTTTAGTCCCACTTCAGAATTGTTTTTCTTTGTCTTGTTTAAATTAATATTCCAGAGACATACACCTTTACAGAAAAAAACTGAAACCCATAAACATTTAATCCCCAAATTATCAAAATACTAATCAAACATTCTGGCAGTAAATAACATATACAGCGAAGTTTTGTTTCACTACATTTATGCACAATGTACTGATCTATGCTGAGAGTGAAAACGGTTGGAAATCGTAAACAAACCTGCAGTGCATGCCAATCCGGGAGTTCGAGCAGTTGTCAAGACATGAATCTCCTTAAATCTAGATGAGGTTTCAAAAAATTACCACAGGTTGCAAACTTCGTCAAAATAGCGATGCAGACCCGCTCCACTTGATTTGAAATGATTGGCTATTCAACCGAATACACAGTGCCATATTTGGGTTACTTATCAGAGTAGATCGTTCGTTTTACATTCGAGAAGAGTTTACATATTATTTGAATGAAGAGGATAGCATAATACTGAGCTGAAAATTGTGTGTAAAGTATGTTTTAGTAGTTTACAATACAGACTGTAAATGTGCGGGAGATTTTATAGATATTGAAGCTTGTAAACAAAACCAATAAACGTAGGACTTATTCACGGCAATGTATGGGAACCAGAACAGGGAACCAGTCTAGAAGGCAAAGAAAATTCCGCCAAGTAAACAACAGAGAAAGGGATTTGGGATGTTGTCAGTTGTATGTATACATTATGTGCGACGGTGACTGCAAGGTAATACATGTGTCTTATTTGTCGCGAATAATTCGTTTCATTTTATTATGGAAATTTATCCGTCCCAACACTGGCAGAAATATAATTAATCTGACTTCAAAATTCCTTCCTCTGTTCCCCCAGGTACATGTAACATTATTCGCTCTCATTTTTAAAAAAAATTCATTGTATATTTTTTGTAGAAAAAAGGAATGTGGAGCTAATGCATGCTGCTAAGGATGGAAAGGTCTTGTGTTTATTGGTTGTGCCTGAGACACCAGTCACAGTTGTACCTTATTTCCATTTTAGGTAATATCTTTTGAGTTTTTTAAGTAGAGGGAACAATTCATTTTTCATTCAATATAAATGTAAAATTCTAGAGATAATTTTTTTCACCATTGCTGGATACTCGCTACATGATTTTTTTTCTAAAGAAAAGTATTAAAATTATTTTCTCACATTTTTTAAAGAGGCCAGGTAATGAGGTATGGTGAAGAGATAATTCATTTTTTATTCAAAATTTTATTTTCCATGCATTTGTACAGGGAGTCTATATACATCTGAGGTGAGCGGCAGATTTAATTTTGAAGAAGGGTGACTTTCAGATGTTGTGATGAAGATTGTTGAAAGGGATTATCAGCATAAAACCAATCCATATGAATGTGCAAGTCAGGTGAGGATTGGACTTCAACGTGTAATCAAGAAATGTTTATACGTAATGATTATGTGCAATGGTGACTGCAAGGTAATACATATGTCTTATTTGTTGCGAATAATTTGTTTCATTTTATTATGGAAATTTATCCGTCCCAACACTGGCAGAAATATAGTTAATCACATGTAACACTCTTCGATCTCATTTTTTAAAATTTTCATTGTATATTTTTTGTAGAAAAAAGGAATGTGGAGCTAATGCATGCTGCTAAGGATGGAAAGGTCGTGTGTTTATTGGTTGTGCCTGAGACACCAGTCACAGTTGTACCTTTTTTCCATTTTAGGTAATATG
The DNA here is from genome assembly GCF_032062105.1 of Saccostrea cuccullata. Classification (NCBI taxonomy): domain Eukaryota; kingdom Metazoa; phylum Mollusca; class Bivalvia; order Ostreida; family Ostreidae; genus Saccostrea; species Saccostrea cuccullata. The sequence goes on along the minus strand of NW_026938527.1, from coordinate 72,662 downwards.
TCTTTTGAGTTTTTTTAAGTAGAGGGAACAATGCATTTTTCATTCAATATAAATGTAAAATTCTAGAGATAATTTTTTTTCACCATTGCTGGATACTCACTACATGATTTTTTATTCAAAATTTTATTTTCCATGCATTTGTACAGGGAGTCTAGATACATTTGAGGTGAGTGGCAGCTTTAATTTTGAAGAAGGGTGACTTTCAGATGTTGTGATGAAGATTGTTGAAAGGGATTATCAGCATAGAACCAATCCATATGAATGTGCAAGTCAGGTGAGGATTGGGCCTATAAAAAATTATGTTTGTTTCCTGTAACCCGACCGACCCATTCAAATTATCCCTGGGTGGATTTTTTTCCCCTGACAAATGGCAAAACTTTGTTTGATCAATCAGCTGATTCCATTTATTAAATTAAAACAATAGCTTGTAGTTTAATTTGAGACATAAAATATGTCAACCTAGTTTACATTTACCTTAAATATAAAGAGTAATCATTATTGTAACAACAGTTTCCCCCTACAACTTTCTGAAGTTTGTTTTCTTTCGCTAGGCAGCCATTTTGGATGCCAAGTTGGGTGTCCACTGTAAATATAACACCTGGTATTTTCAGTCTGGGGATGTTTCACCATTCATAAGCAAAAAAAAAAAAAATCCGACCTGCCGACCCTTGATGTTTTGGGAATGTTAAGGAAACAAACTTATTTTTTTTAAGCCTTGGACTTCAACATGTAATCAAGAAATGTTTATTTATTGCATAGCTTAGTAAAAGCACGCCACAAACATTTTAAGTATCTCAGTAAGTTTCATGGATATTACAGATGTATCACTATCATATGTTTGACATTGAGTCGCAATGTCTAAATTTCCATTATGTTTAGTTATACATGTTTTAAGTTACTTAAGTGTGTCTTCAAAAGCTCCTGCTTTAATTTCAATAGAAGTAATGAAAACATCTTTAAAAATTGTATTGTTTTTCTTTATAATTTTGAAAATAATTATTATTAGGACTTACAACACCTGAGTGCCTAGATGACTGTTGAACTAATTGGTGAACAAGAAAAGATGTCAGAGAGGGGAATCCAATACAGATGTCATGATCAAGAATATATACTCTTAACAATGATATGATCAAGAATATGTAAACTTGTAATGATTTAAAATTTCTTATCTGTAAATCACTCTTCATTACTTAATTGTTCACACATTATCATCTACACTTATGCTATAAATCTTATCTGTATATTAATCGCCCCCTCTTATCTAACCCCCCTGCTGATTGTAATGACCTGTGTATTGACTCCTGATTTTAAAGATCTTGTAATGTACTCCTGATCGTCAGGAACGGATCTTGAGTATATATATAGTGCGACAGAATTTTAGAATAAGATAGGAAGATGGAAATATAGAAGACTTAGTAGATAGAACTGTTAGAGATAGATAAAGTTACTCACTTACTTGGACTATTACATAATAATTCTTGGATCTATATGTACATGTGATTGTTTTACTGGAATTTATTTTTTGTGAATTATTTTTCCTGAATGTTTCTATTTATGATGTGCTGTGTAAATAAACTGTAGACTAGAATTTCGGCATCTATTTTCAAGATATGAGGAACAAGGATAAATTAATTTATTCATGCAAACTGACATTATGAAATGTGTTGTAAGACAGCTCGGTGCGGCGCTACAAACTAACTAGGAAATATCTTGGAGATTTATAGATGAACATGCAAGCATTCATGATTTTGAATGTTATTCAGCAAGAGAGTTTTGCACAAATTTAATTTTCAGTACAGTAATTTAAACTGGATGTGTAATTTTCAGTACAGTTGTTTAAAATGAATATGTTACTTATTATGATTGTCAATTTCTCAACAGGACATAATTGTAGTTTATTTATACGATCACTCTTGCAGAACAAAACACACAGAACTTTTTTTCTCTGTGTGCATCATACACTTGTAAATGTTTTACACCACCATGTTTACATATTTTACTTTGATGACATGTAAATCGAGCACACACATGAAAATGCATCTACCATAACCTATTACATATTTTCCGTGTGTTATATCTGGTGTGATACATGCAAACATGCATCTACCATAACCTATTAAATATTTTCCAAGGTGTGTGAAGTCGAGCACATACATGAAAGTGTGTGAAGCTGGACACATACACAAATACACATGCATCTGCCACAACCTATTACATATTTTCCAAGGCGTGTGAAGTCGAGCACATACATGAAAATGTGTGAAGCTGGACACATATGCAAACACACTAACATATACATACCACAGACATAAAAACATAATCTAAACTAAGTCAAGCACAGACAGGCTCACTGGGTGAAGCTGGATTCATACATGATCTCATGCATTTTGCAAACTGCATCCTCACATATATTCTAATAGATTTTTCACCATTTTTTGTGTTTGTGAATATGTAAAATGCGTCATTTTGCATTACAAGTTGAAGATGTTATTAGCCTGTATGTAAGCGCAAATTAAATAGCCTTTTATGTAATTTTTTCACATTTTAAATTCAATTTAAACTGCAAAGTTTATTTCATATATGTACATGCACCATAAAGAATAAATAATATTGTACCGGTATTATATTTTAAAGTGAAATGGGACCTCCATTTCATAAGCAGAAATGTGAAATTTATACTTATCATCTGTATTTTTTTTTTATTTTGTCTCACATGTATCTGAATGTGTAAAGGAAAACAAAAGTCAAAGATAGCTCAATATAATGTTTATATTCAAGGTTATAACTGGATATTGTTTGTGCTGTAATCTGACTCATCATATGATGAGAAGCCAAAATACAGAATATTTTAGATCATTTTTGCTTGGAAAATGAAAATTATCAATATGCCAATTTTTCCCATTGTTATATTATTAATTAATATATCATTAATATCAATGTACATATGAAAAATCTATGCCATCCAATTCAGTGAGTTGTAGGCAATCCTGGTGCAGATAATATTTTTTTCCCGTGTTTCGTAGTAGAGCGGGAACACATTGTATTAGAGGAACGTATATTAATGGTTTTGATGTATATGTGGGTGTTGCCAAAGGAAGGCCAATGAGAAATGAGTATTCAGTAAGGTGTTCAAATCATTCTAAGCCAGTGCTCTTCAATACACACACATTTTTTGCTTTATATATAATATATATCATATTTGTATGAATATACTGGTAATGGAAATAACAAAACTGTAATAATATACCTTTAATTTTAATTTGGATTTTTACATACATGCAAATATTATAGGGTGTTCGTGCATTTTTAACTATTGCACTGAATGCACGTCCGGCATTCTCTCTTGAGACATTATTTACATAGCGACGGACACAGGTTTTCCATAGTTAACCATCTATGGTTTTTGCCTGGGCGGTTTTTAATGTCTGTGATAGGGGTATAATTTATTACAGGTAAAATATTTTACAAATGCATTCCAGTGCTTTATTGTTTCACATTCAATGTAATGTATGCTAGATATGTATCAAAATAAACGCCAGCTGCTCCAATTAAGCTAACCTGGCTTACAGCATAGTTGTTGTATTATTTGAGGTGTAGTCTGTCAAATAATGATGAGTCGAGTGTTTGATTCTGTAGATGACCATTTCTAATACTAATTTCAACTGGAAATGGATACAAGATAATAAAAAAATATCTTTGACATTTGTCTTAAAATTCTGGGTCCTCACTAGATTAGATTCTTAACTAACTGTGAAAATCCAAGGATAAGTGTATTAAACAATAGTCAGCATTTAAATAAGACTTTTATAAAATATGTATATTTAATGAACTTTAATATGGCATTAAAGGTGAAAGGTTATATTTAATTATCTTTTCCTGTAAGTAAAGGTTACCTTTTCACCTTTACTTTTTGTAAAGTTAATACAAAGATGACCTTGCTTTTTGGAGCACCTTTAATGAAATTTACTTTGCAAGTAAAGTTTTGTAAAGGTGTTTTTTCAAGCAGTGAAGGTGTTAAGTATGAAGTCAAAAGTGGGATGTGTGGTGTGACTTTATTTAAGACATAAATAGAAAGCTTAAAAACTTGAATTTGAATTTTAGCATGTCGCTCATGTGATCAAATACTCTTAATGCCGAAAGTACGATCACGCACCGACCCACTTCAATTATTGAGTCGTTTTTAAACCTGTTTCTATACCCCCCTCCCGCTTGAAAAGCGGGAGGATATACAGTAATCGAAATGTCCGTCCGTCCGTCTGTACGTCTGTCCGTTCATCCGTATGTTACGTTTTGGGGTGCGCTTCTCTTATCCGCAACTCCGCTTATACCACTGAATAAAACTTAATGAAACTTTCAGAGAATCTTTATTTCATAATGTCATCGTTCACCTTCTACTTTACTTTTTGATTCGACCTTTATTTTGGGCTTCCTAGGGCAAAACATGGACACTGCCATTATATTCATATGGGATCCAGGGGTATCATTTATTGAACTCATTGCTCACAATACCTTTAGTTTATTACTTATATTTGAGACGGGTAAGTGAATATATATGAATATAAATATTGCACATACCAGTCGCTGATTGCTTTTGATTTTTTTTTCTGTAGCGGAGGACATATCATGATCAGCACGTATAATTTCACTTTTCAAAATGAAATCATCAACTTTTCCTATTTTATGTACAATGTATGATTCGGTGAAAAAAACCACTTTAAATTGTTGTTCCTTAGCAAGATAGGAAACAACATGAAGTTAATATGTTCGCAAGGTGTAAAATCGAATTCATTGTGTTAAGGGAACATGTTGTGAAAGGGTTTTTGTGATCAGTAATAGTTATAAGGTTGATGTAGGGAATTTTTGGTATTTGTTACCTTTAAAAGTGTTTATCAGCTGTTTGTGGCGCGATACATTAAATCAATATTTTGCAAATGATTAACAAAGAAGAAGGTATGGCTTTAGCTTTATTGCGCCCTAAAAATGTAATGACATCAAAAAGTTTTGAAACTGACTTAAATATTAGTTAAATAAATGACTCTGATAAATCAGTAAAGAATATGGCATGAAGGTTTACCATTCTGCAAATATGACGTCATTAATGTGAAGCATTTCTCTATTTTCAACAGAAAAAGCCTCAAAATGGCACATTTCAAGGGTGATTTTCCTTTAGGAAACAGTGTCCACAGCCGTCGCCCACGTTAATTTTTTTATATTTTGTGCAAAATTCAATAACAAATCACATATCTCAAGATCTTTGTGGGCGATGCCTGTGGACAATGTTATCTGAAAGAAAATTCCATTGAAAATTGGTGTCTTCTGCAACTTTTTAAGAAAATACGGGAAAATGCACATGTTTATGACGTCATAATTAGCATTTAAAACACATATGAGAAAAATGACTTGTATAATTTTTCTGCATTGAATTTCAGTTATTTAAAAAGCATGACTTTTGAACTTTTACACCAGTTTCAATTTTTAGAAAATCACAGGGCAAAATTTGTATGGAAACCATACCTTCTTCTTTATTGTGAGTAAAATATACTGGAAAACAATTTCAGAATAGATTTCAGAGTTTACGATCAGGATTTTATTAAAAGTCTACAAGAAAAATAAGGTAAGGGTAGAGACTGAGCAGCTGACAGCTGTCTAATATGAAACATATACAAATTCAATTCTCTGTCATACACAAGTTGAAATGATCATCAAAAACTGTATTAAATATTTTTTTTTTATTTTAAATAAAAAGATATTACTTTAATTGCAAGAGGAGTTTTAGGAGAGACATTTTTACTTTCGACAGCTGACTTTTACAGTTGGTCTTTGTGTAAGGTGTTTTATCCGTCTGATAAAAGATATAACTTTCTGAAGACTATTTACATTGAGATTCCATGAATCATGTTGTCAGATTGTACAGAAGTCATCAAAGAAGACCATTATGTAGTCAACTTAATCGATTTTCTTCTATAGTGCAGTTGTCAATTTCTAGTTTCTATTGCCAGTATTTTCATTGATTATTTTTAATAGTTTACCTAAATATTTATATTTAGTTCCTTTAAACTATGTAAATTGAGATATTTCTATCTCTTAACATATCAGTCTTTTAATTGTTACAGAAATTTCAGATGCAAAATAATTATTGTTTATAAACATTTAATATTTTGTTTCACTATAAATATATTAAAGGACGATAATGAAAAGAGAACTCTTGCTGATGGATGCATTTTATTTGACAACCACAGAAAATAAATTGAAATTCTGATTCTAAAAGCAATGCTTCATTAAATTATGTTTTCTAGTGAAAATTAGATTGGTTTAATGATAAATATTGTTTTGATATATACCTCATATTTATAATTTTAATGTGAGATAAAAATTATATAATATTGACCATATCAAATTTTCTTCTCATCATATTTAGACTTAATATTCATTTCTAAAAAGGTAAGCAATGATTCATTCTGCAAACTATTTCCCATTTGAATTTAATCTTATTGATGTTGATGAAAATAAATGTTTGGAATAAAATAAATTAATGAAATGTGAAGCAGAGGGATATTTCCTCTTAAATTGCAGAAGTCAGTCGTTCATTGTAAAAGTAAGTTTCTTCATAAAACTCCAATTTTCTGACTATAGTTATAAATCCTGGCTGAACCAACACTCCCCTTAAATGCAATTTGTAACAGTAAATCTCCTTCCGTTCCTATCAAAAGAGTCGATGACATACAAAATGTTATTGTATATGCATTTTCTTCTTTTATGAAACTGTACATTGACAAATCATTATATAATATAATTATTAATAAACAATATTTTTGTTATCTTATTCGTTTGTAGAGGGCGTAAATTTTCAAAAAAGTAATACATGATATACACATGTAAAAATGACACTATTTCTTGTCATTTAATTATTTTTTGATAACTATCTTTATCTCTAGTCATCATTTGTGAAGAGCCAAAGCTTGTTCCAGATTTAATTGTTCCGTCCCAAGGATTGACCCATTTTCCAGACCCATAAACTCCATTTAAATAGGCCCAATGACAGTCATCGAACCACCATCCACCGTCTGTATGGAACGGAAACATCGTATTGGGGGAGAGTGATCCGGGGTCTTGAATGTTTGGTCATTGTTATAGCTTAACTGCTCTCCTTTTAACAGATAAAATTATTTGTGATTGAAAAAACAAAGGCAACGATAATTGCACAATTTATTTTTAGAAGAAAACTTTCGAGAGAAATAAGGTGTAGATTTGTTTGTTATGTATTGCAAAGATTCATAATCATAACTTTTAAGTACAATATGATTAATTCATAAAATTGCATGAGATATATTTATATGATAATAGTTTCTTATAGCCAAAAATAAATATGCCAAGAAAAGGTGAATACAGTTAAATAAGGTATTGAATTTGTAATATTTCATTCATATTTTTTTTATATAGTGTCTTAAGAAAAAAAGAGTTTATTTATGATGCATTAGTCTAAAATGCTGGATAAATATACCATATGAAACATAAAAACATAACGAACAGTGTTCAAGATCAAAAGTCCAAAAACACTACAAAATAGGAGCAGAGCAAACATGGACCTCCAAAACATCGGTGAGAGGTGGGATCAGGTGGCATGAAGGATTAAGCATCCCCTGTCTATCGATCACATTCGCCGTGTGCTCCTTCCATGATCAGGAAATGAAGGAAAAATCCGTCGTCCATTCATTTTATAAATAATAGACTAACAATTAGTATGAAAGAGTCAGTCAGCATTTGACTTAATGATATATTGTATTTGCTGACAAGATTAAAGTATAATTTTCTGTTTCCTTTAAAGACAATATCCCAGATACTTTCTAATGAAAAAAAGTTTTCATGGATATCCTCCGGAAACTAACTATGATCAGGTGAGCGATGTGGCCCTTGGGCCTCTTGTTAAAAAATACCACCGATTCGTAATTTTTAAAAAGAGTAAAATTTAAATAAAACGTTTCATAAAACAAGAAACTTCAATTCTGTATTATTATATACGTTTTTGAATATCAAATGTTGTCATGGTTACTCTATCAATTTTTTGGGGAAATTCCTTCAAAATGTTCTTAAAACAATTGTAAAGTAAGATACTTAATTTTTATTTTAATTTTTATTTATATTCTAAGCTTTAAAAAGTAGTTGTTATTTTGAGTTGCAGTGGTTTATCAAAGTTTTGTTAAAATAGTGAAATCAATCAATGATGAATAAGGGTTTGGAAATCATTGATGATATTAATATTTTCGGTCTCATTTTGCCGTCGCGCAGCTTCCTCCATGGTCAAATTTTTCAAATCTGGAGAACCCTGCTCCCATTATGATTATTCTGTATACTTCTTGTTGTCTGCTGACTGCCCTCTAAAGAATTAAATCTACTTTAATTGTCTTAAATATTGCGTGTTTCTCAAATTACATTGTATTTTGTAATACAAAATGTAAGAAGAAGAGGGTTTCAATGGAAAAAAGAGAGTATAGCAGGTGGGTCAGGCTAATTTTAATCTTATTTCTAAACACAGAATTTCAATTTTTACCTATTACAAAAAATCTACAGACTATCACCACTCAGAAAGGTTGTTGTTTCTAACTATTTTATAAGTCTGGTTTTATTACTGCTGAATTAAGTGAAGCGGCAGGTCATTTGCACCTGTTTCGCTACCAATGCATGGAATACTCTTTCGGCACTCCACTAGATTTTACACTTCGGTGTATCAAAAGATCATTTGTTACTAGTTATACACAACAAATTGCAAGACAGCTGTACAGCTATCGATGTCGTGCCAAAGATGTAGACCTTTTTACATGTATTGTCAAATAATTAATTCATGTTGTGATCAGACATATTTTAACTGTTAAATTTTGGAGTTATTAACCGTCTAAGAAATAACTCGTCTGATGAACATAAGAAGTTCTATCAGCATGCAGTTTTGCCTTTTTTTAGAGAAAGAATTTAATTTATTGAAAAAGAATTTAGAAGAGAAAACAACAAAATTATTAATAAGATCATGAGTAGCTGTTCAACTAAGCTTCGTTCGTTACTCCTCACTAAGATATTGACATTAGTGAAGGAAAAAATTCGAGAGAACTGTGCAACAATATGTTCAAGAAGTGCTGTGAATCAGATGTGGATACTCAAAAATTCCGAAGAACTTTTGGACAATTTGAAATCACTTTTTACCAAAACTAACAGCTGAAGAACTAACGCCTTTTCCACTTCATACACAACCATTCCCAACGATAAATTAGAGTCCATGCTTTTTGATATCATTGATAGCTGTTTTTTCAATAAAAATGAAACTAGTAAATTTACTTACCTGGTAATTTGTCATGTTTAAAATTATTTTGATAAAGTACATTCTGATTGCACACACAAGTACTCTGAAGCTGACATCAAAAAAGTGCTTGAGTTTCTGATTGACAATATCTATGTGGTTTTTGGAGACCAGGTTTTCCAACAATCCATTTGAATTCACATGCATATGGGTACCAATTGCGCTCTGTTATAAGAGGACCTATTTTTATATTCATAAAAAATTTTGAAAAATCTTATGCGTAAAAAGAAGAAAACATTTCCTGTGGCCTTCAACTCACTTGACATTTAGATATATCGAACACGTATTGTCAATTAACAATGGTAATTTCCATTCCTGTGTCAATATGATATATCCTGGTGAGCTTGGGATAAAAGATACCACAGAGTCTTAAACATCTATTTCAAACTGGGACATTGGACTTAAAAAGGACGTCAATGGTAATCTAACAACCAAGCTATATGATAAACGTGATGAGTTTTACTCTTCTATCGCCAACTTTCCTTACTTATGCAGCAATTCACCTTTATCACATGCATACGGAGTTTATATATCTCAGTTGATTCGATACGCAAGATTATGCACTACGTATGAACAATTTCTAAAACGAGGTCAATTATTGATAAGTCATCATCATTTCTTAAGGTCTATGGTCGATACAATGACCTTGTCAGCAAATACAATTTAGCATTGAGTCAAATTCTTTTCCATATTAATTTTTTCATATTAAGTTTTCCATACTAATTGTTAGCCCATTATTATACATTGAATTGACGACGGATTTTATCGTTATTTCCCGATCATGACAAGGAGCACACGGCGGGAGTGATCAGTCGCAAGGGATGCTCACTCATCCATCGCACCTGATCCCACCTCTGATGTTTCGGAGGTCCGTGTTTACTATACTACCTGTTTTGTATTGTTTTAAGGACTTTGATATTGAATACTTTTCGTTATCTCCATATCCTTCTTAAAGGAGAAGAGAGAAAACGAATTGGAATTAAAAGTTGAAATGAAAAATTATTTTTCTAGGACGTTTAAATAATACATAAAAAATATTGAAATGTATTTATTTTTTTCATATTATCTAATTTTATGAAAACTATAGAATTTCTTGAACAAAAAAATTTAAATTTCAAATTATTCTTTATTACCCCATATCACATTGACCGATTATTATTTTAAATATATCTTGTCACCTGCTGTCCCGTTGGAGTAAGATCCCAGATGTAATCTATAGTCATCATCAGCGCCACTGATCCGGAAGTCAGAGTAATACTGGAAGTAATGGCTTCCATTTGTATGTCGTAATTTTACATAAAGGGAAGATAAGTTGACAGTTAATGCATGCATTGCATCATTGCCTAAAAGAAAAAAAGAAGAGTGCAAAACGCAAGTGATATCAACAATTATACGAGCCTTGTCTCGGATAAGTGAGTTTATTTCAGTAACCCTTCATTCCGGATATCTGAACGCAAGTAATATCAACAATTATACGAGCCTTGTCTCGGATAAGTGAGTTTATTTCAGTAACCCTCCATTCCGGATATCAGAAGTCCTTTCAGATATATAATTATATTCACCCGTAGTCACAACCTATCATTCTGGAATTTCACTGTATGATGCGTGGCATTTAACCCCCAGGAAAAATGTTCAAAGACAACACAGTATCAGTGAATTGAAATCACTGTTTATTACTTCAGCTGAAAAAATACATCTAAATAACACGTCCAATTAATTTGTCTTGGCCTTTTAAAATGTTAAGAATACTTGCATTCATTACAATTGAGTAATATATTGTAAATTTCTATTTTTGAGAATTTAGATCTAGGGGCAAATCACTCTAACTGCAGAAAAATACCTTAAAATCAGTATTTTTAGTGTGCAGTGAAGAGAGGGTTCTTAATGTAAGTAATTATTCTTAGTAAAACGTAAACAGTCCCCGATTCGCTAAAGGGGGGGGGGGGTCAAGACAGAAATAATAAGTCAGGCATACTATCCGTTTTCAGTTTTGTTTTCCAAAAATGTAAAAAGCAAGAAGGTACAAAAAATCATAATCTTTAAATATGTTAAATGGCATTGACTATTGAACATTCACGAGAACTGCGTCATTTTCCCTTCTGCAGTAATCAAAGCACTGAATGTACTGAATGGATGGTTAATTTCATCATTTTTATGAGTCATTTACAGTTCGGTATCGTTTCATTTGTTTGCTAGTCTATTGAAAATTTCTAATAAAATGCATAAAGGCATACACAGAGAGTATTTTACCAAAAAATAAAGGGTCTTAGGTTTATATGAACTGATTTTTCCTCTAATAAAAGGGGGATAGGGGACTTAAAAATGATGATTCTCAACTGTGAAACCATGGGAACTGTTGTTGTCCACTTGGTCAATGACTTAAAAAACAACAATTTTAATGTCGGAAATTCCTGATTTGATTTTTAGAGTGAGCATTTTGTCTCAGGGCCATCAAATGCTCGAAGCACAACAAGCTGTAGAAATTTGGCTTCATTAACATTAGAGTAAAAGAGCAATAATCAATCACGCATATGTCTTGGAGTAGCTGGGTTCAGTCACAAGCAAGGAACAAATTATGTTAGTACAAGGTGTAAGAGTCGCATTGGGGTAAAAGTCGCACTAGGGTAAGAGTCACACTAGGGTAAGAAGGTTTAACTACCATTTCAGGATTGATGTCTGAATCTTCATATTGGTCCTTTTAAAAGGAAATTAAAATTCATAAATTGATAAGAAAACAAATCAACCTGCTCAGATTGAGTTTTTGATAACTTTTGATAGGAATGACTGGGATGCAAAATAAAGCATGTAAATAAGCATTTAAAAAGAAATATTATGATATCATTAAATACTGTGGTGGAAAGATGTATGAAAACTTTAGAAATAGAATGACAATTAAAAATACTACCAGATATTTTATTTTTAAAAATAATTTCAAATAAATGGAAATTACTCTTATGAAAATTTAAGGTAATAAATTAGGTAACATTCCTCTCTTACATGCTGATATCTAATAAATGGGAATAATGTCGAAATAAATTGAGTATTCAACAGTAACACATTTTTTATGTATTCAATTTCACAAACCTAAAACATACTCCAATCTCTATATTCTTAGATATTTAACAGCTTTTACTAATTTCATTATGTAAAGTTGATGTTCATTGACCAATCTATTGTCAGTTACACACAATGATGTCCATTGCCCACCAACTTATCTGAACTAGTATGCAGATGCGGCTGATCGTAGAAGAAGCATTGTTTAAGGTTGTTTTCAAGTAACTAATTAAACAACTAAAAAGCCCATAAAAGAAATGCCTTTGCTTGCTTATTGTCATACACTACAACCTATTTCAGAGTACATACCCCTCAGAATTCAACAGCCAAAATTTAACGTAGAGTATTTACACCAAAACACATAAATCAAAAGATCGATGATGATTCTGCATCACCTTAATTTTTCATAATCATAAAAACTATCAAATGTTTATATGATGCCTTTTTATTTGGATAGGATTTTATCTAAGGTTACATAATTGATACGGAACATGTTTTATCATGATTGATCAGATAAGTTAGTAGTATCAAGTTTAACGAAATTTTTTGGCATATTTTGAAAAATATAAAAAGAATGATACACTCTTAAAATGAATTATATATCTCAAGCTAAGTAAATTTGTATGAAAATAAATACAATTCCTTGTTAGCATGAAGGCAACTAAGAATTGTGTGTCTGTGTTGTAACATACAATGACCAAAATTGAGTTAATCAGAGCTGCAGATGGCAAAATATTAATTTCTGCATTAATATACACCAGTATATCAAATTCCATATGATCAACAATCTAAAGTAAATATAAAAAGAGGTATGTAGTAATTTAAACCAGATCCGTTTAAGTTGGGACCTTCCTTAGTTTCCAAATATAGGTTTAATGTTTAGGGTCTAAGCTTGATGAATTACTAATACCATTTTTCTGCATTTTTCTGAGATAAAACTAGTATCTTCGAGGCAATTTTTTATATCGAATACTCGTAATTCTCTTTTTTATTTTAACTGTGTTAAATTGCCCTTTTAACAAGATGCAATATAAATCTAAAGTATAACGTACCTCAAATCATAGATTTTTATGAGAGATTGAATGGACTGTTTAGTTCAACCCCTTTTTTAACGGAAATTGCGGACAGGTTGACAGTATTGGATGATTTATAATATATATTTGTCATTTTTGTAGGATAAAATTTAAATCTCGCTCACTTCAATTTGGGAAGCAACTACTACACATTTCCCATCAGAATGCAACAGGGGAGGACTAGGTTATTATTATTTTGAGAATTGCTGACTTTCAAAGGCACATCGTTAATACTTTAATACAGTTATTTACATGTGTTTACATATCATTACATTCTTTACTAGTATTCTATTTTTTCTCTATTACTAACGGATAATTAGTTCATAATTTTGAAGTACTAAAGAAGGGTCTTAATTAACAGTATATAAAGGGATCGGTTTGGGGGGTTGGGGTGTATTGGGAAACTTATTGGTATTGTTTAAAGTAGCTTAGTACCTTAATCTAAGAGGTGACAGTATCGTTTCCTTTTCTTAAGAGGTCTACCTACCATACAAGATCCTGTGTTATGCGACAACAACGGCAACGCTGCAGGTGATCATTTAGCCATCCAAGCTTATAAGCCTCCCAAAGAACGAAATTTTAAGGAACACGGTGACGTTTTCGTAGGATGAAACAACTAGATATCGAAAAGTTAGGGACTGACCTAGACTCTTCGCCAGGTCTTAGGGATAAAATCGACTCATTGGAGAATCTCATCACTGGCTATGACCACGAACTAAGCGCCGTCCCAAACAAACATGTCCCAGAGGAGACAAGAACAATCACCCTTCGTCCTAATACACCATGGTACACGGAGGATCTGGGCACAAAGAGAAAAACGTCGGGTTGAAAGACAGATGAGGAAAACAACCCTCACTGTTCATAGACAGATGTTCAGAGACACATCCATTCAAGCAACAAGGCTAATACTTGAAACAAAGAAAAAAATATACTTTTCAAATAAAATCGACGAGGTAGGAAACGACCAGAAAAAAAATTATATAAACTTACAAACTCACTTATAGGTATGCAAATAAAACCTATGTTTCCTTCTAATGGTTGTGAACAGGACCTTCCAAATGCTTTTGGCACTTTTTTTCTGGATAAAATCAACATTTTAAGAGATCATCTTTCAGACCTCAATGGATGTTCTACGAGCGGACAAACGATTTGAAGGCAATTAGCTTGATTGCTTCAAACAAGCATCAGAGGCAGAGGTTCGAAAGATCATTATGGCTTCTCCATCTAAATATGTGAGTGAGATCCAATACCAACTTCCATCTTGAAATCTTGTGTATACAGTCTTCTTCCAACAATCACAAACATTATAAATAAATCATTATCAGAATCAGCTGTTCCAACATCACTGAAAAATGCTGTTGTTCGACCTCTCTTGAAAAAACAGGGATTAGACAAAGAAGTGTTCAAGAACTATCGCCCTGTCTCGAACCTTCCATTTATTTCTAAAATCCTGGAAAAGGTTGTAAATTCTAGGCTTGAAGATCATTTACAGTCAAACCACCTGCATGATAGACAACAGTCAGCATACCGTGTTCATCACTCAACGGAGACCGCTCTCATGAGAGTCAACCATGACATAACATCAGCACTAGACATGTGTTGTTCTGTTATTGCTGGACTTATTTGCAGCCTTCGATGTGATTGATCACAGTATTCTGATCAATCGCCTAGAATTTTCGTTTGACATAACCGGTGCGGCCTTGTCATGGATACGATCATACCTAAGCGATTGACACCAACACATTGCTATAGGTTCAACTGAGTCTAGAGACTTTCATCTACGATTTGGTGTTCCCCCGGGATCGGTCCTTGGACCAAAGCTTTACAGTTTCTTTGCTAAGCCAATTTGTGATATGTGCCGAACACAACATGAGTATCCAGTGTTATGCAGATGATACTCAGCTATATATGGTAAATAACACCTACTAGCAACTGGATAGACGTAGCATCTCGTTTGCAAGTTTGCCTTTCCGATATAAGTTCTTGGATGCGCTCTAACGTTCTTAAGATAAATCAAAAAACTGAGCTTATTATCTTGGCCCCAAAACACAGAATTCATAATTTTAATGAAGTTAGCTTCAATTTTGACGGAAATGAAATTAAAGTCTCATCAATTGTGAAACATTTAGGTGTTTTCTTTGACTCTGGGCTGAACATAGATCACCAAATTCGAAACATTACCAAGTCATTTTACCATCAACTGCGAAATATTGGACGCATTCGACCTTTAATATCAGAGAGTGCTTGTAAAACCCTGGTATCCTCACTTGTAGCCTGTCGTCTAGATTATGGTAATGCCTTACTATACGATATATGCGCCAGTTCCTTAGCAAAACTTTAATGGATTCAAAATACGGCCGCTAGGATAATTACTCGTACAAAGAAAAATGACCATATAAAACCTGTGTTAGTAAAACTACATTGGCTCCCTATAGATCATCGAATCCAGTACAAGCTGCTTCTACAGACTTTTCAAGCTTTAAACGGAACATCGCCACTTACAAGAACTGGTTCAGGTATACACGCCTCGTAGATCTCTACGCTCAAAGAACTCCATGTTCCTTGTTCAGTAGCGCGCACGGACTAAATCATTCGTCGACAGGCGATTCGACGTGGCTAGTGCAACATTATGGAACAGTTTTCCTCAAACTTTGAAACTGGAAAGAAATTTTATTCGTTTTAAAAAATATAAAAACTTATTTATTTACCACTGCATACCCAGATTATTCTTAAGAAGCTTCTTTATTTCTAATTTTTAAATTTAAATTATCTTATGATATGGGACATAACAGCAATTTACATGTATAAATATTTCTTGTCTTGTTAAAAGTTTATTTATGTATATTCTTATAGCTTTAATCTGTAGACTTTTTAAAAGTTTATTAATGAATATTCCTATGGCTTTGACATGTATTTTTAGTCATAGAGTTCTTGTAATTTTTATGTTTTTATGCTTATATATCTATGCTTATGTATTTTAATGTACAGCGCTTTAAAGTAGTTTTATATTATATTTAGCGCTTTATAAATTGTGTATAAATAATAATAATAATAATGATAATAATTTCGGAATGCCATTTGGGATTGTTTCAGTACAAAGCCCTTTAAGACAAAAAGAAGCAACACTCGCAAAGATATTTATTTTTTTCTATGTGCTTAATTACTTTGTCATGCAATGGAACTAAGTAAGAGGTGTTATAATGATTTAATAGCCATAAAAGGAGTAACAGCCTTTTAGGTAATTTATACAAGTAATCAATGGTAAAAAAAATAGTGTCGGTAAGTATCAACAATGTTAGAGTAAATAGAAGTTGTTTTATACTTACAAGTCCTTGACTTCATTTGTAAAATGTCTGTAATCACTTATTCTGTAAATTTGTATTGGTGAATGAGCAGGCCCTGATCGACGGTGACCATTTGCGTTGAGGCACTGCTGCCGTCACCATGGTTCTTGGCATCCCATTGGTGGCGGTTGCAGTTCCATGATTACACGTAGTGGACATGAGTAGTCATGGCCCTTGCAAGTGGCATATTCCGTCGCACCTCAACGCTATTGGACGAGTGCAACACATATTCTTATGCTCATTTTTGTTTAGTGACTTGATTGATATTTTAATCTATTGATTGATTTATGATTGATTGATTGACAAGTACAGTGTAATTGACTTAATTGATATTTGATTTTATTGATTGACTGATTGATTAATAATTGATTGAATGAATTTGATCGATTATTGAATTGGTGAGGTTCATGCACTTGTGACCTACCCAGTGCATGATCCGCCCAATTTGGGTCGTCACATTTGTTGTATTGATTTTTGATTGTGGGGCAGCCCTGTAGTAACCCCAGCAAATTGATCCCCGCGGCCAAAAGCGCCATATTAAACAGGCAAAATAACATCCATATTGTTTGTTTGATTTATAGGGAATCTGAAATAATATTACAAATATACTATGGGTCAATTTCCCAATAAATTATCAAATCATTATAACAGATTTAGAGGGTCAAGTTCAAGTTCAATTTATTCACTCAGACCATATCAATGGTACATGAGGTTCAACAATATGTACAATATATACAAAGAATAATATACAAGATACACGTGAAATGGCGGAAATATTCATATAAAGTAACAAAGATAACTATGGAGGACAGACTTTTTCATATACTCTATTTATGTAACAACATAGTTTAATCAATAATTTGGAGTCAGCAGATGACAACAATTCTGATAATTTGAAAAAATTTGGTCTATTACAATATTTACTGGGAAGATATTTTTTTCTACATTCGGAAAAATATTTGCATTCTAAAATGTAGTGATACTCATCAGCTATTTGTCCATTATTACAAAGATTACATTGTCTATCATTTTTGGGAATCCCAAACCATCTCCCAGTCTCAACTGGAAGACGATGATTTGTTGTTCTTAGTTTAATTAATATTGTTCTAAATTTTTTTGGTAGTAAGGCTAAATATTTTTCAAATCCAAATTCTGTTTTGAAGATACTATAAAAGAGACCTTTAGATGAATCGCGCATATTACTTTGCCACTTCTGTATGTACTGATCTTTAAGACGTTGATCAACTATAGCCTTTAGCCATTTAATATTTATAAAGGTCTGTTCATTCCACACATTTGAGAAGCCACAACTATCAAGTATATTCTTAATACATAAAATCCAAGGGTTCTTATGACTTCCTGTACTGAACTGTTCAAATAAATGTCTATATGTGACATAAACAATCTTATTTTCAGGGCTTACCAATAATTTTGCCCAATAGGATATCATTCTCGAATACACTGTTATATACAAAGGAAAGCGGCCTGTTTCGCCATAAACCATATAACTAGGAGTACTACTTTTTAGATTAAAAATATGTTTCAAAAATTTAAGATGAACACGTTCAATTGTATCAATGTTCTCAAAACCCCATATCTCACATCCATACAAAAGTACTGGAGTGACAACTTTATCGAACAAATCAAGCTGGCAATCTACTGGTAAAATAAATTGTCGAATTTTTCGTATAATTCCATACATGGCTTTTTGAGCTTGCTCACATAAATGTTTTTTAGTTTTACAGAATGAACCTGATCGAGAAAACAGTATACCTAGGTATTTAAATTCGTTCACAATTTCAATAACAGAATTATTGTAGTAAAATACATTTTTAACAGATGGACCTTTCGAAAAAATCATAATTTTTGTTTTGTCTACATTGACAGTCAGTTTCCATTGTACACAATATGAATGAAACTCATTTAGAGCATGTTGTAAACCCTCTGCAGACTCAGACATTATAACTGTATCGTCAGCATAGAACAAAATAAATAATTTAAAATACATCAAAATTTCATTTTCTACAGAGTTTGAACTGCTTACATTATTAAAAGATATCACATGTACATTTTTGCTGGCCAGAAACTCTTCTAGATCATTAATATACATAGAAAACAGGAGAGGTGATAAATTTTCTCCTTGGCGGACACCAATGTTACAATTGTAAAATTCAGATGAAAGACCATTCATAGTCACAAGAGACTTGACTCCATTATACATATTTTTTATAAAAGTAAAACATTTTCCGGTAATGCCATTATTCAACAGTTTGTACCAAAGCCCATTTCTCCACACTGTGTCGAATGCCTGTTTGAAGTCAATAAAAGCACAAAAAAGTTTCTTTTTGAGAGACATCACCATGTTTGTAAGAAAATTTAAACTAAGTATATTATCCAAGGTAGAATAACCTTTCCGAAAGCCAGTTTGGCTTTCGCTTATAAGATTTAAGCTCTCTACATAACATTCCAAGCGTTTACATAAAATGGAGGTAAAAAGCTTACCAAGGCAACTTAAAAGTGTTATTGGACGATAATTTTCTGGATTTGTTGGGTCACCTTTATTTTTAAAAATCGGTTTGACAATACCCGTGAGCCATTCGTCTGGAATTATTCCACTATCAAAAATCAAGTTAAACATTTTTTTATATACAGGCAAAAAAGTAGCTATTGTTGATGAAATATGTTCGTTTAACAACTGGTCATAGCCTGCGGCCTTATTATTTTTCAATTTTTTAACTGCATATAAAATTTCTTAATCACTAATCTCAAAATTCAAAAAATCATCACATACACGGCTATATCTGAAAAACTTAGAGTATCAACATCTTCTGTGTCATTGTCATGACCTTCATTGATGCCCTTCAGAAAATCAAACATAGCATTAATATCTACAGCACATTTATTTAACGCATTAGGACCATTTAAAATTTTCCAGTATTCTTAGTATTTGTTGATCGTAATGATTTCAAGTTTTTTGTTATGCCTTTCCTATAATCTTTTATACATAAAATACAATAATCTTTTTATAGTTTTTGCTTTCTAATTGAAGATTAGCTTTATTTTCTAAACAAGGATTTTTACTATTTAATCGCTTTGCCAAATGATATTTCTTTTATCGCCGTTTTACACTCTTTATTGAACCAGGGTTTATTGCGTTTGTTTTCACAATTATCTTTCTTAAAATTACGACTAACCCCAAATGTTGATTTAGCTGTGTTTAAAAATATACCACATAACTTATTAGTAACATCGTTTAAAGTGTCTTTACTAATGTTACTTGTTTCTGTACTACTAGTCAAATACATCTAACTCATTCTCTATGTCCTTGACCTTAGATATATCCACATTCTCTGGGAAATGTTTTGCTTGGTCTTGTGACCACAGTTTTACACGTGACTGATTTTCAACAATATCTTCACACCTGTGTTCTGTGGAAAGCGCTGGTAAAATAGAAAATGAAACTGGATTGTGCACGTCCGAATACAAGTTAACAGAAGTCAGAGATATCAAAATCTTTAATAAATTTAAGAATATAGTGCTGTGGCAACCACATAATCCACTGTGCTACTACCCTTACAAAGTTAAACCTCCCACGTATTTATCACTGCCAGCACGGCCATTTACAATATAAATGTCATTGTTTTTACAAAAATCATTTTGTATCCAAAGTTATTAACATGGACATCTTGTACTACCCTACGGAGAGGAATCTTCAAAGTTATCAAAAATAATGGTTCTAGTCTCTATGGCTGTCTTAAAAAATTCCTCACATTTTTGTAATTGTAACTGAAAATCATCAGCTTCAAACCAGTCATTCAAATTGCCAACTCTTGAGTTAAAATCACCCATTAAACACGTATATTTGCTATCTTTAGATATAGAAATAAGTTCACTCTCTCTTAATGTCTAAAAAACAATCTGTAGAAGCATATTTACTGCCTTCCGGGGCCAGGTACACGACACCAAATATTACATCTTCATCAGTATTAAAAATACATTTGCTTATCTTAAATCAAAGAACATATTTACAAGTAGTGTTCAATATTTTCACAGATTTAACCAAAATTGAGACAGCTAAAATAATTCCCTCCTACCGAAGTTTTCTACAATTTTTGTTGATTTTTATAAATAATGTAAAACCTGGAAAATCCCAATTAAATCAGTGTTATCAGTTTTTGTTTCAGTAAAGCCGATAATATCAAAATTGGAGATGTGATCTAAAAATTCACTGTAATTGAGTTTATTTTTGATTCCACAAACATTTAAACTTAGAAGTTTGATAGAGTTGTTTGCTGACTTCTGACCCTCCGCGCTCGCCTATTTCGTCGGTGTCGAAGATTTCCTAAAGCGTTTGTTTCCTCGTGGGGGTGGTGTAGGATTGTCATTATTGGCAGGCTCGCGGCGCGCTCCGGACGTCCACGGTGTGTTCCTGGAACTCTGGGACATCCTTTGAGTGGGGTAGTTCAGGGAGTTGACGTGTTCCTCTGTATCACTTGGTTCATACATCTCACCATCAATGTACAATTTGTCCACAACAAGTTTCACACGTTTATTGTTTTTCATCGCCTTGCGCATAACTGGATACAACTTGCGCCGTTTCTCCTCTACCTCCGGTGGAAATTGTTCATTCACCCAAATGTTAGATCCCTTAAGTTTGAGAGGGGCACGTTTGCGAACAAATTCACGATCTTTATAAAAGCTAAACTTTGCCACAATGTTCCTTGGCTTGGTTCTGTACTCATCGGGTTTTCCTAAACGATGCACTCTCTCTAAGGGAATTTCATCATGGATTTTTAGCTTGGTTTTCAGGAAATCTCGCAGAACTTCTTCACAGTTTTCATCTCTGTTTTCAGGTATGCCGGTGAATACTAAATTATCCCTCATTGACCTGCTTTTTAGATCGATCACTGATTTATGTAATTCACGCTGACCGTTGGTTAAGTCTGTAATATCATCAGATAATTTCTTGTCTAAATTGGCTGTATCAATTCGAATAGCTTTCAGGTCTTGATCTGCAAGTGATTTAACATTCTCAAACATATCACTCATAGACTGAGCACTTGCTTCAATGGACGACACGGTCTGTTTCACATTCTTGACCTCACTCTCAAATCTGTTTACCCTATCATTTAGTGTAGATATGGAGTCGGTTATTGACTGGAAATGTGTCATTTTATTTTCAATCTCACACAGCCTTTTGTCAAGTGTTGTGTTATTGCTCTCAATGACTGCAAGTCTTGAATTTATTTGCAAAAGAAGTTCATGTAGTGTCCCAAGGGAAATTTCTTTTTGTACCTTTTGAGATTCGTCATTACTATAAGCTGGGTACATAACAGAATGACTTTGAGATAGAATATTTGCCGTATCTGCCATCGATGTTTCAGACATGATTTCATATGCAAAGTTTTTCTATCTGATCAGTTACTTTATAGACCCTGTACACTCTGTAGTTCCTTGTGGACATGCACATTCAAGAATGATCACTGAACACTATTCAGTGATTCTAGTGTTTATGAAACACACAGCCCATATCAAAACTCACCTAGCGAATCCAAATATTCCAGTTAATCTCTTTTTATATTTCTAAAGAACTCGTACCCGTAGATTTTCAGCCTCAAGGACCACTAAAGACACATTTACACACAGAATTCACAGATTTTTCGAGAGCAGATTTAAAACACCGCCATACTGGTCGAGTCACGTGATCTCCATCCCATTAACAAATTCATCAATTTTAATTGCTCAATACTCCTTCCAAACTGTTTCAGTGTTATATAAATACAGTATTGTTCACGGGCTAATATCGCATTTAAATATATTCAGTGAATGTCAAGGTAAAGTCAATGTAGAAGTGTTAACATAGAAGGACCAGCTATAATTGCACCATCAGAGTTTTTCAATTCTTTAATTATTTCCCCGCTGCAGACAAGATTTACGAGTGAATTTACTGCCCTATCCATCTAAATAAGCTCTTCGAATGAAAGCTTTTGTTCAATGCGATTATCTTATCCAAAACATCAAATTAATGTATTTAAAGAAAGTGGGCGCATTAGATGGGCAGTCGGCAGGAATTATTGACACGTTTAAATGTCCAAGAACCAAGTAGTTTTAATACATATCTTATACAATGAACCTAGAAACTTCATGGGAATGGATTTCTGTCTATGTTTGTTTGTAATTTTTTTTTCAATTAAAAGACGCCACGACAGATAAATTATCTATGCTGGATGCATTTAATAGAGTATAATAGAAGTCTAACACTAAATGGTTTTTGTGCTCAGTTTTCAAATGCACTGAAAATAATGAATGTAACAGAACGATCGAAGTTGCTAGTTTTTTTTTTTTTTAATATATTCAATAATTTTTTCATCATTTGTAACTTTGTAGTTACAAGTTCTCGATGTTTATTTCTGTCTGGGAACGTTAGCACTATAAATGACAAAATGTGAACGCATTGAAATAAAAAACAATTAATGTAAAATAATTTATAAAACATAATTTTGAAACTTTTTTCAAGGAGTACTTTTTTACTACCAATTAAAGAATTTTAAGCAAAAAAAAAAAAAAAAAAAAAAAAAATAAAATAAAATAAAAATCACTGTATTCGAACCTAAAATGCTGCGTCTATCTTGCTCTAATCCAGCGACAAACCAATGTAGCTACCGCGGGACACTCTCCATAGCTAGTATTTAAATCATTATTTAAAGCCAAAGCCCTATATAATTGGACTTAGTCAATTTCTGCCAGAAAATAAATAGAAAAACTTTAGATTTTGGTATTTCTGGGTCGTCTCTCCATTTTTTAAACAACTGGAATAAATTTAACGGTTAAAAATACACTGATAAAGCATTTAAAATTCATGGGAGAGAAGACCCAGAAACAACAAAATAAATGAAAAACGGTTATAAAAGAGTCAAGTTGTGCATCATTTGACTCGTATGGTTATATTCAGGGGCATATTCAAAAAGAACCAAACATATTTAACTGAAAATTTGCCCATTTTACATTCACCTACGACACAGTCATTGGCTAGGTTTTGAAAAAAATGTATAAATCAATGATAATTTTTTATTCTTTTTATGAGCCACTATTCCTGCCGAATCCTCATTTAAAGCGCCCACTTTCTTAGGGAAATTTATACCTAACCAATATTCAGTAGACACGTTCCCAAAACCACGTTGATATTCCGTCCAATCCCTGGAGAAAGACACAGATCCATCAAGCCGCTTTTGAAAAACCTGCAAAGAACAGAAACATTGATACATAAACATTGTGAATACTTATGTGAAATTATAAAAATTCGTTCTTTTGAAAAATATTAATTTGTTTGTTGTTAAATTCTTAATACTGTTATGCATGTCAGTAATCAAAGAGCACAATTATCTGAGGGACAATCAAACTACCAAAGATGACATATCAAAGTTTAAATACCATTTATAATATTTGTTGCATCAAAATTGTTTTGAAATCTACGAATTACCAAAATTTCTTGAAGGCTTAAGGCTGATATTTCAATTGATGTTGCATATTCGCATATTTCTTAGTACCAAAATAATAGTTAATCTCTTCATGAAATCCATAAATATATATATAAATATATTCGTAATTTCGAGGTTTTGTTTTTTTTTTATTGAAATGCAATTATACTGGTAAAACAATTACTGCAGAGACAAAATAATAATCCTGGAAAATGGAAACAGCAACAAACCGTCCATCCGCCTCCCATGGTATGCATATCACAGAGAACTTCTTTATATATGGAGTTGTTCAACGGATGGATCCTATAGATACCAGATAGTCTTTGTCCTTTGTCCATAATATCAAGGCAGTCCGTAGGATATGCTTTAACAATGATCAGATGTCAAATAATTACTAATGAATATATGGAGATAAAAACAGCATTCCGTGACAATGATCTTGTCAGCAAATACAATATAACATTGAGTCAAATGCTGAATGACGTTTTTTTTCATACGTATTGTTAGTCCAGTATTAATACATTGAACTGAAGACGGATTTTCCGTTTCTGCTCATCATGTTAAGGAGTACTTGGAAGGTGTGACCGGTCGGTAGGGATGTTCACTCTTCTATGGCACCTGATCCCACCTCTTGTTTTTGTGGACCGCGTTCTCTCTGCTCCTGTTGTATATTGTTTTATGGACTTTTGATCTTGAATACTGTTCATTATCTCCTTATGTTTCAATAGCAAGGTGAAAAACAATTACAAAAGTGCACGAGAAGTATGATTAATAATTGACAAATGAATGAGTATTTTTCTTTATCGTTATCCGTGCACTCTTTTAATATTCTAATCTAAGAGGACATTCTCACAACGTTAACACTGAAAATAAGTATGGGGGTTATGCTACCCTTCATTTGGCAAATATAATTGACATTTTTTGGTAAGAAAAAAATATCATTAAACAAATTTGGAATAGTTGAACATCTACATTAGCTGTTTTTAATTACGTTTGATTCTATTTTGTGTGTTAATCGGCTAGGAATAGACGCTGTTTAATATAGAATTGTTGTTTTAGATTTATCTAGTTTTAAAATAGACAAAAAATCAAAAGCATATTAGGTAATCAGAGATTACAGAGCTCATCTCAACGAATGTTGTTTAATTAAGTCAAAGTCACACAATTATCCAACAAAAAGTGTGCATCCAAAAATACAAAATTTATACAATTTTGTTCTGATACTTTGGAATAGACCTATATAAAAACTTCATACTAGTTTTTGTCACAAAAATGTGATTAAAATCCAGCATCTGGAGCAAGTTTGAGATTTTCATCCCTTGATGCATCATTTTGTAAGTTTGGTTTATATAAACCTAATAGTTTCTTGCAAATAGATCTGCATCCATAACCTTTACCTGGTCCATTATCTGGAAAATGTATTTCGAATTCAGCATCCGGAGCAAGTCCATTAGTGTGCATCCTAAGATGCATCATCCGTGTGAGTTTGCACAACATAGGGCCAATAGTTACTTAGAAATGAAACCTTTATAAAAATTTTACCTCTTCACTCATCCAGAAAAAAATTGATGTCAGATTCAGCATCAGAAGCAAGTCTGGTAGTAAGCATCCTTAGATGTATCATCCATGCAAGTTTGGTCATCAAAGAGCTCATAGTTACTTGGAAATGAAACCTGCACCAAAAACTGCAACCTGTTCACTCATCAGGAATATGAAGGTCAGATTCAGCATCCGAAGCAAGTCTGGTAGTATGCATATTAAAATGTATAATCCATGCAAGTTTGGTCATTATAGGGCTCATAGTATCTTGGAAATGAAACCTGCACCGAAAACTTTAACCTGTTCACTCAACCGGAAAATGTAGGTAAGATTCAGATTCTGTCAACATAAGGCTTATGATCACTTGGAAATGAAACTTGCACCACAAACATTAACCTGTTCACTCAACCGGAAAATGTGGGTCAGATTCAGCATCCGAAGCAAGCATGGTAGTGTGCATTCTTAGATTGATTGATTTTATGTTATTTTACGTCCCTCTCAAAAATTTTTCACTCAAATGGAGACGTTGCATCCTTATATGTTTCATCCATGCAAATTTGGTCGACATAGGGCTTAGTTCCTTGGAAATAAGACCCACACCAAAAACTGCATCAAAAATGTTAACCTGCTCCAAAACATTAACCTGGTCATTCCTTTACTGAAATTGCAGCATCTGCAACTTTGACTGGTACAGTGAAACACACTAGAAACATCTTCCACGCATGTCTAATCAATATAGGACATAGAAGTACTAAAAAGAAAACTGCTCCAAAAAAATACCTTAACCGGGGACGCCGATGCCGACACCGACGCCTAAGGTATTACATAAGCCCCCCCAACTTCGTTGAGGTGAGCTAACAAAAAAGTACTGAAACATTTATTTAAGTCTACAGGAAACGCATGTTGATTGATTAATTGATTGATTGTATATTGTTTAACGTCTCTAGAATTTTTCACTCATATGGAGACGCCACCATTTGCCGGTGGAGAGCTGCAAATTTTGTCCTATACTCCACGGTGTAGTACCTAAACGGTTGCTATCAGAAAAAATTGCGCGTTCATCACTGCTATCTGAAAATTGAGCGGTTGCTAGTGGAAAAAAATGGACGAAATTGTAAGTATTTTTCTTCGTTGGCTCAACAAAATGGTCAATAATTCAATTATTAAAGTTTAGATGCTTGGTATTCCACCCTTACGGAACGTTAATTATATTTTGAAACTAACATGTATATTTAGAATTTTAATGAATTAAAGAATTGCTGATATATGAGACGAAAACTGTCGAAAGCGTTGGACACATTTACATGCACGTAAGAAATATTTTAAAATTGCGTCAGATGTTTTAGATATTTGATAAAAAATGAATCGACAGTTCGTTGTGTATTAGTAAATAGTATTGGTTATTTTATATCATTGTCCACTTTGATGGGTTTCTTAAAAGCGTTTTTATAAGGAGGATCTTGTGTTACGGCTACTATTAGACAACAGCACCGGTTACTATTGGAAAAGGTTTAAGTTTTTAAATTTCATGAAATCACATCCTTAATTTACATATGTTATGCAATTATAGTTAAGAAAAAACGATAATACTTTCTTAATGATTAAACTTTGGCAAATCTTTTTTTTATTGGTGTACCCCCCTCCCCCACTTTCAATTTGCTTCCGACGCCTATGGCACATGTGCGCACACACACACAACTGTTAAAGTTTTGTGTTGGTCATTTAATCATGTGACCATTCAATTTATTATATTTCAGGTATGTCATTATGCCTGATTGATTAAATTTACGATTTGGAATTTAAAAAATAATATATAATTATCGATTCACAAACGACGAGATCTTATTTGTCTCAAACATTCACGCAACCCACCTCTATGAATCCAAGCATAAACCTACAAATTAACAACCTCTATATCTGATTTTAAAAAAAATATGAATTGATTAATGAATACAGCTCAAATAAAGTTATAAAGTTTTGCTGTCCAACGTTGATAATTTCTCAAGTACATGTAAAGTGCACAATGTACGTAAGAGTAAAACGTGGACAATAACGTATGTACATAGGAGCTTACATTTATTACGATTTGTATACGTATACATGTATATAGGACGTTCAAATACTGTACATGTGCATCGGGTAAAGCACGTTGAAGGTAAAAAGGGGGGTGTCTGCTCCTCTTCCTCCCTTTTTGTTAAGAGAATTTTTTGATATTTTTTAAAAGAATCTTTGCTGTAGTAGTGTCAAAGACTCCTAGAGTCCAACAATTATTTTAATGAAATATATTAAGTCAATTTACAAGAAAAATGACAGTAAAAAGAAGTGGAAAACATCAATATAAAAACCACGCTTTCTTTCGTGGAGGGGGGGGGGCTTGTCTTTTCTTGCCTATATAATTTAAAGAACTCTTAAAAGCCTAATGGGGAAGGGGGTCGATGTTTTGAATATTGCATGTTAGTCATACAACAAACAAATGCATCACCTAGACTTCGAAAAAGAAATATAAATTAGAAATATTTGACAAAGCTTACACTTAAACTTTTCTAGATATTATACATGTTTAAGTGTACATGTAGGCTACAAAAATCCCCAAAGACTCTAACTTAAGAAAGGTTTTAAAGAAAATTAATGATTGTAAATGATTGTAAAAATATATTATATGCTATTTCAAATTGATTTACGGGTCCTTTCGTAAAGCTTTCTTTTGATTTGTGTAGCAATGCTTTTCGAATATTAGCTCTACTTTTAAAAATACGATACATTCGAGTTACAGACCCCCCCCCCCTCCACAATTTGTTTCAAGCATAACCTTTACTTTCTAAAATGTTTATTGAAAGGTCTGCTGGCTTTCTTCCAAGCATAACATTTACTATATTGAAAATTTTCATTGAAGGCCCCCTTTTTTATTGCAGTATAGTCAAAGAAGGGTAGGCAGTAGCGCGTGAGCATGTCTGCTTTTTAAAAAATAGATTTGAATTTTTCTGCCCCCCCCCCTTTTTCAAAATCGAAGTTACACCCCTGAGTTAAGTTTGTAAAAGTCAACAGCATATATAGACATCTTATTTCACATGCAATTTTAGATATTTTAAAATGTATATTTTAGACATTTGCTGCCATAAGTTTGTTTCACATCTCTGTTAATAAGGAACATTTTCAAATAGCAGCCGCTGCGATGTTTTCAGTTATTAACCGGTGCAATATATGCTGAGACTCTGATAGCAACCGTAACTTTAAAAAATCGTGTTTTGTCCAAAAATCTCTTTTAAAATACACTTGTCAATTTTAAAGAATTATTTCTAACAATTATTATTGATTGACGCATCTTCAAATACCAAAATACCCACAATCTGAATAATAGATGATGTAAAAAAGCATGAAAACTGGGTATTTATAGACTGAAGATTTGGTACAGGCTTCGGAAATTTTACTAATTCTAAATTATTAGAGGGCTATTCTGCAAATTACACATGACAACATCTATAGAAATACCTTACTTGTTCCGTGCACCCGGACTTTTCAGAGACTATCTTGATTTGGGGTCATGATTTGACCGTTTTACAACTTGTTGTAAGAGTTTTAACATATTCATTTCTCGCCAGCAGCCGTAAAATTTTCGAATACAGCATGGAACGCGGTTTTGTTCCGATAGCAGCCGTTTAGGCCTACATGGTGTACTCGGCACTCAGGGCCATTGAGCAGGGAGGGATCTTTTTCGTGCCAGCACCCTACCGCGACACGGGCCTCCGGTTCATACGGTCTCATCCGAGGATGTCTTCACGTCCTGCAGTGGGATTCGAAATGCATTTTGAAAAAAAAATGTTTATAAATTAAAACCCTCAACAGATAACGTATGAAGGATTTACCTTATGTGATATTATATGTGATATTATACTAGATTTATTTTTTGTATGAATCATGTTTCAAATTGCTTGATAATGGGTTTGTTCCGAGTTATTCATTAGGGTTACATAACGTACAAACTATGATAGTAACTATAATTACAGAGACAGTGAAGCTTTTCGCAATTGCCTTTGCAAGGTATCCACCCCATCCCGGTAAGCATCCTTCTGGGCAGGTGCCATTAATAAAATCACATGCTACATCACCACTGCAATGTCCACAGGTCTCACTGCATCGGTCACCGTACTTCCCAGAAGGACATTCTTTTAAACATAACAAGATACTTAAAATAAGTATTTCAGGTTAACATGATGCTTCATGTAATGTATCATGAATATATCAATTATATATTTCATACATTAGTGAGCCCTGTTTTAAATAGATTGGTTGAAACTGGCAAAGTGGTTCTTGAGAAGACGTTAAAAATATGAAAACTTTACCGACAACTCACAACAGTTGACAAGCAGACAGATAAATAGACGGACGCTTGACACATTTTGATCAGAAAAGGTCATTTGAGTTCAGCTTTTAGTGAATTGAAAATAATCTTACGTTCAGTACATATAATGCCAGTCCAGCCTTTAGAACAGCCACGTGAACATGTACCGTAGACGAAATCACATGGAGCAGCATCGTTGCAGTGTCCACAGTCTCGGTTGCAGTTTGCTCCAAATTTTCCAGGTGTACACTCTACAAAATTAATTAAATACAGTAATACTTTATAATTATCAAGAACGAGGAATATTTACATTGTATACACGGCTAAATAATGGAGTTGCAGCTGATGGCCACTATACTGAAAGTTTATCTCCTTTTTTGCAATGTGGTATTGTGGCATTCAAATCATGTTTTTGATATGACCCATGACTAGATGGGATTTATTATTTCTCCGAGGGTATTCTTTAAGGGAACACTTCACGTTCAAAACATTTTTATAAACAGGTGATCTAATGACAAACAATTGATATAAAGCAGGAAATTGTATCGATACAAAGTATCATTGAATAACCTTTCAGAGGTGAAGTAAAGACCCATGCCACTTTTAAAAAATACGAGTGTCTTAAAACAAAGAAACTGACCCTATTTGTTGTAGGCACCGGTATGATATTTCATTACTGAATACTTTAAGTATTTGTGAGATTGCTGCAAATTGTCGAGAATTTATCAAATGTATACTTTAATTATCAAATTGAATATTTAAAAATGTAAATTAAAAGATTTGAAGATAGAGAACAAAATTAAAGAATTGTCTTATTAGTATTTTTTGTTTACTTTTGATCCATCGCACTCTAAGCATTTCACTTCATTGTTTGCCATCGTCATTGACCAAAGATCAACATGAAAGGTTAAGTCATATCAGACTATTATTGAGAGTTCGCTACATTCTAATTAAAAATAAGATTGGAAGTTACTTTTTGGTTAAAGTTTTAGCCAAAGTTTTTCAAAGTATCAAAGTTTTAGCCAAAGTTTTTCAAAAGTGTCAAAGTTTTTTCCTATAAACTTTTTCATAGTTTCAAAGTTTTCGAGAAAGTTTTTTGAAGTGTTAAATTATCCAAGCTTTCGATAAAGTTTTTCAATGTGTCAAAGTTTTCGATAAAGTTTTTCAAAATGTCAAATTTTTAAATAAAGTTTTCTAAAATGTTAAATTATCCAAGTTTTCGATAAAGTTTTTCAAAGTATCAACGTTTTTGATAAAGTTTTTCAAAGTGTCATAGTTTTCGATAAACTTTTTCAAAGTGTCAAAGTTTTTGCCAAGTCTTTCAAAATGAAGTTTTCAACAAAGTTTTTCAAAGTGTCAAGTTAACGCTAAAGTTTTTCAAAGTGTCAAAGTTTTCCCTTTTTCAAAGTGTCAAAGTTTTCAAAGTTTTTAAAAGTGTCAAAGTTTTAGATAAAGTTTTTCAAAGTGTCAAGTTTTTGCCAAAGTTTTTTCAAAAATTCAAAGTTTTCGCAAAAGTTTTTCAAAGTGTCAAAGTTTTTGTCTAAGTTTTTCAAAAGTGTCAAAGTTTTTGTCAAAGTTTTTCAGAGTGTCAAAGTTTTTGTCAAAGTTTTTCAAAAGTGTCAAAGTTTTCGTCGAAGTTTTTCAAAGTGTCAAAGTTTTCGTCAAAGTTTTTCAAAGTGTCAAAGTTATCACTATAGTAAATCAAAGTTTTCAAAAGCGTCAAAGTCACAACCATAGTTAACTATAGTATTTTTTGTTAGAGATTCGACATTCAATTTCGACTTTTTTCAAACGAAAACAAGGAATTTCTTTTTAATTTTTTGCTTAAAAATACCAGTCGGCAGTATACAGTTGCTATCAATGGAAATCAGGATGAGACCTTTCAGTTCATTTTACCTGAAGTTATATATTCTTTTAAACTTTGTATTAAAGAAAGGTTCTGCAAACGATAATTTTGAGGGGTAAGTGCATGCTGGATTCTTAGAGTGATGTTAATAAGTAAAAATACTTTTATAGCAATTAGTATTTTAAATGGAACTTGGCCATTGATTAAAAATTCTGATACCGTTTTCCAAATATTCTTTTTGATTTTTTTATAGAAAACCTAATAATTGCTGTGACGGTTATATGTTCCATTTTCAAAGAGAAAACTTTATTTTTCTTTTTTTGTTTTTTTCGTTTAAAGAATGTGATGACGGGTTCTTTGGAACAAACTGTTCAATAAAAATGTCTTCCGAAAAACGTATTCGGAATTGTCAAATGGAGTGCAAGTGTAAGCAACTTTGTCATCATGTCTATGGATAATTGGATATGGTATATAATTCATATGAAAGGACTTTAATTCTTATTCATTGAAGAATGTAAATATCTTTTGCATTGTCTTTGAAAAATACTTTCTTTTTTATTTCCAACAGTCAGTGCTGTAAAAACACTCGTGATCAGCGATATCAAGAAAAGCTTTGAGGCACCAGACAAATCAACTTCCAAACCTATGTGTTCACAGAGGATCATCCAAGGCCTGCTTCAACACTGACCTCTATTCGGCGCCATTGGCAAGGAAAAATCAAAACCAAAAACAACTGATCATATGAGCCACGGACTCTGCAACCGTAATATCGAATACACTTTCTTACTCTACCAGTTACAATCGTGGTCGTTATATTCATTTACGGAAAATTCAGGAAGGAAAATATCAAATAAATAGAGAAGAGGCAAACATGGACATTAATGATCCCTGCTTCAATAATCTGAATGAAGCAAACGCACGCGTCAGAACTTCCGAATATGGCGCACTTTCCATTTTCACAGAATATGTTGATTCCATCTTTACAACAAACCTTGCCTGCCTCAGAGATTGACAAACTCAACCAAAAGCCCGATCCGGTCAGAGGGAGGAAAGCTAACGAAAACGACGAAACAACGTATAGGAAGACATTTACGCAAAGGTCAAACGAAACCAAACGCAAACAGATTATATATCCATGGACAATAGCATCACTGTTGAAACCATATGTCCCGACGCTAGTGTAAATGTTCTTCAAATTGAAAATGATCACGTTCCCTTTATGTTGTGCCATTACTACCAACCGGCGATGAACCAGAATATACATAAAAAAAGTCTCTGTCTCTAGTGTTGATATAGAAGAAAGCAAGAATATCGAAAGCTCGAAAGAGGGATACATTTAAACAGATCTAATGTACATGCAAAGGTATATGACTCTGAATTCCAAAATTGACGAGTTTATATTTATCGATTCACATGGTTGAAAGAAACGGACAGGGAGTTGCTTTTATTTAATAAGACGGTTATCGACAGATTGTCCATCAAATTTGATCAATAGGCATATTTGACGATCAGACAATTACTATTCCATTTCTACCTCTCTGTTCTTGGCAGACAGGCAGTCACTTCTTCAGCACATGATCCTGCTTTAAAACGTTGAGACCTGTGAATTTGATTGATCATTGTATATTCGTTCAAGGTCCCTGTCTAATTTTTCACTCATATGGTACGTTACCGTATGCGAATGAAGGGCTTCAAATTTTGACCTTTATTCGGCACTCAGAACCAGTAAGAAATTAGGGATCTTTATTGTGCCAAGGTCTTCTGCTTACACGGGACTTGGTTTTTAAGGTCTAATCTGAATAGACCCGATACTTTAACTTCAAAGTGCCAAGCGAATGGCGATGGAACAGTTGCTAACAATTTTTTTTCGACTTTAGGTCAGTTGCAGCCTGATATTCAAACTCATTATCTCTCTATCATGTAGAAGTGCTTCACCGAATGAGCTACCGTGTACGGCAACCCGTGAATTTGATTGTTGGGGTAAATGACTGTTCATTTTCCACAGGAAGTGATTTTTTTTAATTCAAAAAGTCGAATGCTTACATTTCAGAACTTGATGTTAAACATGATAAGTCTGTTTATGAAAGGTATTCTCAGAATAATTGTATATTCTTTATATTCCATCGGTGGAAGAAGTATGTGGATATAACGAACAGTATTCAATTTCAAAGTCCATAAAACAATACAAACAAGAGCAGAGCATACACAGACCCCCGAAAATCAGAGGTGGGATCAGGTGTAATGGAGGAGAGCATCCCCGCCACGAAGCTACCAGCCGTGGGCTCCTTGTCATGATCAGGAAATAACGGAAAAAATCCGTCGTCAATTCAGAAGTGCAGCAAAGTAATGGGCTAACAATAGGTATAAAAAATGTCAGTTAGCATTTGACTCAATGATAAAATGTATTTGCTGAAAAAGTCGTTGTATTAACAATGGAATTTACGAAATAATGTCTTTAAACGAGACTGTTGATATTCTTGTTCCATCAACTTGTTTGTCAATAATTTACCTTGTTTTAGAAATTGTTCACGCGTAGAGCACGCTCTTGCATATTAAATCAACTTAGATATACATGTATAAACTCGTATGCAGGTGATGAATGTATTGCTGCATAAAGTAGGAAGTTGACGATAGAAAAGTTAAAGTCATTATGTTAATCATAGATATTGGTTGTTAGATTACCATTAACGTCCTTTTCAAGTTTTTTCGGAATCAATATATTTGAATGATTTTGTCTTCAAATGTTTATCTCAAGCTCACCAGATTATATCGTATTGACATAAGAATGAAAAATCATGCAGTCTATTGTAAATTGACAAAAACGTGGTTGATATACATAAAAATCGAGCTGAATGTCATTGCAAGTGTTTCTCCTTTTCCTGCTATTATATAAATGGTATAAATGGGGTAAGAATTCTGCTACATATCAACAGGGCGCAATCGGAAATTCCAATAAATCGTTGGAAGACCTGTTAGTTAGGGAGTAAATTCACAAAAAGTTTTTAAAACGGATTTGAACTTATCGTTCTCGTTTTATTTTTTTTCGTAGGGGAACGCATTCGAAACAGATTAACCTCAAAATTTTACTTCGATAGACTTTGTAATTAGAAACATGTTTCCTATGCTTTATAATGCCTTCAATTATGTGAAAACAGTAATAAAGTTCGGTTATATTCAGTATGCAAAACTTAAAGTATTATTATATTAACAAGTGCAAACAATACGTTCAAATGTGATAGTCCATTCTTTATGACAATCTGAATTGACGACAGTTTTTCGTGTCATTTCGAAAACGTTAAGTAACATTGTGGGGTTTATTTTGTACTGTAGAATTTCATTTTTCCAAAATGAGTGTAAAAAATATAAAACATTATTGATAGTCACTTTTAAAAGTTTTATTTAACGCGTATTTTGATTTTTGTAGTTTTTCTTTTAATAAAATCGGTTTGAAAATACTTAATAGGGGGTTGATTCTCTATATGTGTCATTCAAAAAATTTTGCACTAAGGAATTTCTTAATCATTTTTTTTTGTGTGAAAACGACTTTTCTAGCAAATTTACACTAAAGATAAAAAATTGTCTACAATTATATAATTTTAATGATTCAAGGGCTACTGGTCTCCAAGAAAAATTTTTATTACAATAGCCAGTTCAAGCATCTTTTTGAATCCAACTTCAAAGCACCTGTGTATACAAAGGATACTTTGAACAAAATATTGTTTTTGCAAATGACCAAGGATCTTGTATAATTATACAGTTGTTTTGTAAGCTCATCTTATGTTTACTTCTTTTAATATCTGTTTAATTGTTATTATTTAGATAAATGTTTTATAGGCGAATTTATTTTTATCTTTAATGAAAACGTAATGAACTAAATGCTTGCAAAATGTAGAGTTTGAATAAATTGTAATGTTAAAATATGATATTTTTCAGAACATTCTGGCTCACAATGTTAAACATCACAATTGTTTTTGCTGCAATAACATTCTCCATCGCATCTTCCCCGTAATGTCTTACAGGTTGTTGTTATCATTCTACAAATTTATTACTAAACTTTTTGAATCGGTGTTAAATAATATCAAAACCAATTATTTGATCTGATTTAAAATTGAAATTTGTTATATCAAGCATTTTTTACGTGAAGTATGATTTTTAAGTACTAGAAAAGTGTAACAAAAAATCGCAAAGAAAATAGGGGTCAGTGTGCACAGCTAGACTGATCTACGGTACATTTCAGTTGACCTTTTTAACGATTTTGCATTCTTTGGTTAATTACTTTTACCCTTTTTATAAAATCCGATGTAAGAATGGCAATAAAAGGAATCTTATTTTACAAATAAGTTTGAATAATATTTATCATTAAACAAACCTTGCAACACACACACAGCGAGAGAGAGAGAGAGAGACTAAAAAGAGATATATAATCTTACCGGTATTAAAAATAGGCAATAAAAGATTTTCTTATATCAAACCTTTTACGACTTGTTTGATTAGAACAAGTATCGAGTTGTTTAAAATATACTGACAGAGAAAAATGGGGTCAGTGATGTTAATTTTGAAATATTTGTCAAGATATTGATTTATTATGTTAAAAAATAAAGTGATAATTAAAAGATTAATCATTATATATTTTCATTTTTCTGGATATACTTGTTACATCACCATTATCCAACTCAAAAATATAAATTAAGATTTATATTAAAAAGTTTTTAGCAATATCAAAACAGAAAAATTTTAAAAGTACGTGAGGCTTAATTTCCATTACATTAATTATTTATAATGTGCAGATTTGTATGCCCAACTTATCTCTGGCATATTGTTCCACAATTTTAAAGTAATAGTCCCTCATAAATCTTGCTTCTTTGTCCATTTATAGCAGTTTTTTCACTGAAAGTTAAAAAATTTACATTCATTGAATTTAAATATGTTATAAAAACTGAATTTTAAATAAGTAGTTTTGAAGTAACAGCTTATTTAATGATATAAATCCAACTAAAGAGTGATTACCTTAAAGTAAATTTTTTTTTACAATCATCTTATATACAGAGGTGTCTAAATATTTATTGACACACAATAAAATATCGCACTAAAAATTATGTGATTAATTTGTTAAACAATATTTTGGAAGCAAAATATTAAATCTACTGATGTAATTAATTGCCCGAGAAGCCTTTGAAAGCGGTAGTGATTTGGTGAGGGTCAATAAAGATGGTTGTATAAGTAATTTTTCCCCACTCTTATTATTACAATGGTTTTCACACTCATAAATTCATCCAATGACACATGTTATTAAGGGCATTAGCTAAAAGTAAATTGTAAGAAGTAGTCCTTACGTCGCGAGTTCGTCCCACAGTGTGTGTTTGATAACACCGTATAAATCGAGGTCCGTGTGTCGCTGGTTGAGATGAAGAGATAGTATCCCTTTCGTATTGCCCTGAGTGCTAGGAGAGACGTATTTGCAGCCCACCGCGACAGTTATTAATTGATATATGACTTGAAATCATTTTAAAAATGTATATTAAACAACATACATTAAAAACAACAAAATCACACAGATAAAAAATGAAATTAAAAAAAAAAACACTTTTAATTGATTATCCAAAATATTTAAATTCTCCTTGCAGTCCGTGCAAGGACGAGTGGCTTATTCTGTGTTATGAGGTGTTATGAGGTGTTTACATATTATTAATCAATTACAAAACCAAATGTAAATATTTATACGTCATACAAGTTTTCTCTTATAACAGGGTATGACCGCTCATCCATGACATTCGATCCCATCTCTGAAGTTTTGGAGGACTGAGTTTGCTCTTCTCTTGTTCTTTATAAAGGATATGGAGCAAGCAAACAGTGTTTGATACCAAAGTCCATAAAACAATACAAAATAGGAGCAGAGCAAACACGAACAAAACATCAGAAGTGGTATCATTGCCATGGAGGAGTGATCTGCTGACCAATCACATCCGCCGTGTGCTCCTTGTCATGTGCAGGAAATAACGGAAGTATCCATCGTCAATTTAGTGTATAAATCATTGACTAACAATTGGTTTGAAAGACATCAGTCAGTATTTCACCCAAACTGAATTTGCTGACAGAGTCATTGTTTGGACTATAAAACTTACGAAATGATGATTTTACATAGTTTTACGGACTTTTGAGCTTGAATACAGTTCGTTATCGCCAGATCTTTCATGTACACGAACGGACAAATTGTTGCTTATATAAAACAGTTAATGATACTGTGTAAGGCATTTTGGTGCTGCAAAGAAATCTAGTTTTGTAAATTAAGAATAGAATAAGAGAACCATCCGAGGCTTTTCACTCGCAATGGTATAAAACTAAGTACATATCTGGAAGTTAAAATGTCCTCATGTTACTGTATACACTTATTTAATGACTACGAGGTACACAGTCAAATATTTCCCAAGGTAGTGTGGAAAACCTGGAAAACTGTTGCCCGAGGCCGAAGTGTTTTATTACCTAAACTACTATATATTAATTAACAAAACTGGATTAAAAACAACCATTAGAGATTTTTAACATGTTTAACAATTTAACTGGTCATCGATATATCAGTCTATTACGTGTAATGAGCTGAACACCGAATGTGAAGATTAAATTAATAATTGATAATTTTAATTAATACTTAATGAATTGATGGTTTGCGTGTTTTATTCTAGTTTATTTAATTATATAGCAGGTAAATAGTGATGTTGTGATTATCAAAACGCTTGAATATCACCATGACGCTTTAAAAAGGCAAGAGTTCATTCTGTAGCGCGGTCAACAGTTCGACTGTTTCATGATCACGCAAAAACATAAAATGAATCGCGAAACAGTTCAAAATGCTTGATTACATTTTATAAAGTAGATTAGGTAATAGCATTAATTATAAACTAACGTTTAATTTTATACAGATACACTTACCAAGGACATGGACCATCTGCTATGGAACTCAGACTAATAAAAATAATATAATTAAATGATACATATTGTTTAAAAAACGCACAACTCCAAGCAACCTCTAATGAAAAAACGCCGCTTAATGATAAAAGCGCATTAAGCGTTGCAATTGCAACGCTTAATACCATGAATTATTACATTAATAGCTGACATCATCAACCGCTAATGCTAAATCGCCGCTTAATGACAGAATTATATCATGAAGCGTCACAAATGCAGTGCAACACCGACGCTTAA
Organism: Saccostrea cuccullata; assembly: GCF_032062105.1. NCBI lineage: Eukaryota > Metazoa > Mollusca > Bivalvia > Ostreida > Ostreidae > Saccostrea > Saccostrea cuccullata. The sequence continues at coordinate 33,443 of NW_026938527.1, read as the reverse complement.
TGAAACAAGCAAATATCGACATATTCGACGCTTAATGATACACACTGGTGTATCATTAAGCGTTGCAGTTGCAACCCTTAATGATATAAAATTTAGAAATCGCTTGTTATATCTAAGAGAAACACACATCCGCCTCTCCTAAACAATGAGATATCACTTGTCGAAATATTTATATATGCCCTTGTGCTATATAAATGGTAATTATTGAAGTTTTACTGTCTTTTTTATCTAGTCAAGGGAACATCGTTAAGCGCCGGATATTTAAGAGACAAATAGTCAGATAGCTAGAAGAAAGAGATACAAACAAAGGGATAAATAAAATGATATTCAAATCCTTTTAAAAGAACCATTTTTTTTACTGAAAATACAGAAGCAAACAAGCAATTAAATTCCTTTTAATTTGATACAATAAATTTAATACTCGACCTAAAATATGTATAGAATATATTTAAATTTTCCAAACTTTGTATTTTAGATTTGATACAGCTTAACACATGTCACTGTTAACATTTCAGATATACGTATCGAACAATAAATTTATAATTTTCACTATAATTGTATTTTTAATCTGCTTCGTTTCTCCAAATTTCGATAAAGAGAGACATCAATATCGACAATTTATGTTAAAATAAGTATATTAAACACAAAGAATACAAATGAATGCAATACATTCAATAATATATTATTTTGAGAAAAGGTTTATTCATCCTTTATATTTTATCAATTTTACTTGAATACATTACTGTGGCATGATTATTTTAAAATCAATTTTGAAAACTAGTACATGTATATAATTATCAAATTATGAAAAGCATGTCGAATGAGGTTGATGAAGCTGATGTTTTTAAAATTCTAAATGACGCATACTACATTTTTTAGTATATTTGCCTGTCTGCCTGTCCGTCTGTCTGTAATTTTTTTTTCAAAATGCTACTCCCCCTGCAGTTTTGGTCTGATTTCAATATAGCTTGGCACACAGATAGACTACACTAAGATACTTAATTTCTGCATCGGTCTTTGATTTCTGCCTTAGTTACTAAAGATAGAAATAATATAATAAATGCTACTTATCCAACATTTTTTGTCTGACTTCAAAATAACTTAGCTCACATGTAGACTAGGCCTACACTTAAATATATCGGTTTTTGATTTCGATCAACGGTGTTGCCGTGGTTACTAAAAAAGAAATTTCTGTGAAATTCATTTAAAATGCTACTCCTCCTACAGTTTTAGTCAGATTGTAATATAATTTGGCAGTTTTATTACAATCTTGCCACAAAAATAGAATTAATGAATGACCATCATTCTATTTATTGCTTTTATAAAGTTTTAAGCCCCAATTGCAACTTTTTTCTTTCTTTATAATAAGTAAGTACAAACGAGTAGAGCTACAGTTTCGACAGAGATATATTTTTTTCTTTCGATATATAAGATAAGTTTACATCTGACTAATATTAAAATGAAATGGATTTAAATGAATAGTTCTTTTTTCGGTACAAGAGAGACCCTCTCTATTAATGCATGTACTAGTATTCATTTCTTGTACATTATTCTTTTAGAAAAATGGTCCTGTTCCTAAAAAAAATGTTGGAACCTTTTTCTTAATCTTAACCTTGAAATGTAATGAAATATTAAGAATAGGAATCAAAACATAATTACATCAAAGTTTCAAAGTCTTTACTATTGTTAATTAAATTCCAAAGTTTTCACTGTAGTAAATCAAAGTTTCAAAGTTTTTTCTATAGCAAGTCAAAGTTCCAAAGTTTTCACTATTAATAGTAAATTTAAGTTTTATATGTTTATTTTGGTACTATAGTTAACTAAGGTAAACTATAGTTTACTGTAGTATTTTTTAAGGATATGTTCGTTTTTTTTACGCCAGCCCCAATTTCAGTTTGTCGTCCAAAAAGCTATCAAAAAAAAAATGTGGAAATTTGTAATATATTTCAATGACAAAAAAAATAGTTTGTCGTCTAATGTACATGTAACATCACCGACTTTCTCATCAAAATAAAACCAAAAGCCAATCAAACTACGCTGTAGTTTAATGGAGGTTTTCAATTTAAGGAGAAGTAATGAGACAAAGTATGTTTGTAAGCGTCGGGATGAGGTAGGGGTTACTTACATTAATAAATATTTTATGCTGGTTAAGGTAGGATTCTTCTCACATTTCTTGTATGTAAAAATTAATGAAATGTTCACAGAATCAAGAGGACAATATTTCTGATGGTATCAGTAAGAATAAATTTGACCGTTTAATATTAGAGGCAAGGTCAGGTCAAGGTGATTACCTTTTTCTTCGACATTAAGGTCAGACGACACGTTCCTTACTAATATGTTTTGTATCTTTTGGAATAAGATAAAAAGATTCATATTTAGCATTCTCTTCTGATTTCTACATTGTTTTCAAAATGTTTGAAAATATAGGTACACCAAAAAATGGTGAGATAGCCGTTAACAGGATTATCCATAAGGGTTAGATAAAAAATATTTGATATCTTGTCCAAATGGCTGGTAAGGTACCCTTATTTTTGCGAGGAATCTTGTTTAAGTACCTATTCTTCAATGACAATCTCTTAAGAAAAATTATATATTCTTGAGGAACGTGTCGTCTGACCTTAACATTAAACCAGAAACCTCTGCCAAGACTGTAGCTCTACTGGTTTGTACTTATAAAAAAGGATGAGAAAAGAAGCCATTACCATCAGACCAAAAATGTAGAAGGAGTAGCGTTTTAAAGGAATTTCACAGAAATTTCTATTTCTACTAATAATTTAATGGCAACCTTGTTAATCAAAATCAAAAACCGATGCACTATTTTATGTATCTTAGTGTAGTCACTTATGTGCCAAGTTATATTGAACTCAGACAAAAATTGTAGGACAAGTAGTAATTTAAAGAAATTTCACAGAAAATTTTATTTTTTGTAAACATAGCAACACTGTTTACCGAAATCAAAAACCGATGAAATATCCTATGTATCTTAGTGTAGTATATTTGTGTGCCAAGTTATATTGAAATCAGACCAAAACTGTAGGAGGAGTAGCATTTAAAAAAAATTGTTTACAGACAGACGGACAGCTAGACGTGGGTAATTTAAATAAAATGGATATATGCTAATCCGAATTTCCTCTATTTTTCTTAATTTTGTAGTATTTATTAGTTATTTTTATATGCTTCCTATATTTAAATTTTTCCAATTTTCACATATTGTAAAGTTGGCACATAAAGGTACAAAATGATACAAAAACTAATAGTTTTGATCGTTTACTAAGATAACACTTTTTACGGATTTTTGGCTCAAATCTGTACTTGGATTTGAAGCATTTAAAAGCAAACATAGTTCTAATATGCGTGAAAAATCTTATTTATTTCATATATGTTGAAACTTTAGTCCTTTATTATGAATTTAACTTACATTTGAAAATTTCGTCTAGTCTTTGATTGCGTAAAAATTATAACTAAATTCAATGTTCTATTATAATTTTGAGAGGCAGAAAAAAAGATATTTTCATACGCCACCATTACGCCAAAAATATAGTCCCTGCTAGTTTTCAAACGCAGTCTACCATTTCTATTTCAAGTTGTATAATTGTTATGAGGAAAGAAAATTATGGTCTTTTAAACCTCTTACATCTAAATATATGACATATCAACAAATATACTTTGAATATTCCATCTAGTCAGACACCAGAGAAGAATCCTACTTAAGTTAAATATTTTTAAATGTTTTTGGGGAAATTACGGATTTTTTATTCTCCTTTTTTGGAGGCCCTTCTCTTTACTTGGAAAATTTTGCCACAGACTTGCTTTATATGCAACTAACGTTTCTTTTTATCATCTAAATTACATTTGCTACCCAGGGTCTTAAAGTACTATTTCCAATCAAAGTATTCTTTTTTTTATGACGATAAAAAATGAAAATTAATTAAATGTCATTGCAATAAAAACTCTAGCTCTTGCTTATTTTTGCCAACTAGACAGCACACAGAAAGACTTATGTGTTTCTTTCTTTCCTTGTATTTGTGCTACTTTTTATTATAGAATCAGATGAGCTAGTGACCATGTGGAATCGATTTAACATCTAATTATGTAGCGCCAAGAATGTAATGCCTTAAATACCAAGAGTCCAAGCATATCAAAGCATTGTACTTTATGTTTAGAATAGTTAGAAACAATAATGTCTTATATTATTCAAAAGTTGTTAATTCTATTCCTGACTAGAAAGATTTCAGTCTGTCTCCACTGCAATTGTCAGCAAAGAATGATCAATTTCGGTATACATGTACCATTTATACTCGCCTGTTAGCCGGTTCTGCTTAATACCATAGGCCCAGGGGCCACATCGCTCACCTGAGCAATTGGCTAGGAAAAAGCACATAGCAGATCAGAACTGAAAGTTTACTGGGGGTGGGGGGGGTGGGAGGTGGGGAAAGGGCTTGAAGTTGAACCCCCAGGGGATCATGATTTAAACAGACTAGAATCTACACTACCTGAGGATGATTTCCTATAAATATCACTAAGCATGGCTTTGAAGTACTTGAAAAGAAGATTTTAAAAGGTTTCCCTATATATTCCTATGTAAAACTTTTATCTGCCATTTGGCCCCACCCTATCCCCGGGGATAATGATTTGAACAATTTGAATCGACACTACCTGGGGATGATTCCACAGGAGTTTTATCTTTCCTGTCTCAATGGTTCTTGAGAAGAAGATTTTTCCTATATATCCCTATGTAAAACTTTGATCGGCCAATTTGGCCCCACCCTATCCCCGGGGGTCATGATTTAAACAAACTTAAATCTACACTACCTGAGGATGATTCCACATGAAGTACATCTTGCCTGGCCTCGTGGTTCTTAAAAAGATGATTTTTAAAGATTTTTCCTGTATGTTCCTATGTAAAACTTTGATCGGCCATTTTGGCCCCACCATACCCCCGGGGGTCATGATTTGAACAAACTTGAATCTTCTCTACCTGAGGATGATTCCACATGAAGTACATTTTTCCTGGCCTAGTGGTTCTTGAGAAGATTTTTTAAAAATGCCATTATTTTTTCTCTAATTCATGATTATCTCCCCTTGAAAAAAGGCATGGCCCTTTATTTGAACAAACTTGAGTCCCCTTTTCCCCAGGATGCTTTGTGGCAAGTTTGGTTGAAATTGGCTCAGTGGTTCTTGAGAAGATGATAAAAATGTGAAAAGTTACAACAACGACGACGACGACAACAACGACAACGACAGAAAACGGACAAATTTTGATAAGAAAAGCTCACTTGAGCCTATGGCTCTGGTGAGCTAATAAGTCTGAAATTTAGACAGTTTTTTTCACTCACGGCTGATGTTAGATAACGGACATGTCCCTTACAAAAAAAATACTATAGAAAACTACATAGTTTACTATAGTTTTAAAAAATAATTAACTAGAGGAGCAAAGTAAAAACTTTGGAACTTTGATTTGCAAAAGTGAAAACTTTGGAACGTCATTAATCACTGTCAAAATGTACGATCCTCTGCCAATCTGGGCGTAGTTGCATGAGACGAGAATATTTTGTAGCTCAATAAAGCATTAACCAATGCAAGATGAGCATAGTCGGATCTTTCATGCGACCTTTCAATACCCATTCGCAGTGAACGAAATACTTCTGATGAACACTAGTATTAATAGAGAGGGTCTCTCTATTACCGAAAAAAGAACTTTATTCATTTAAATCTATTTCATTTTAATATTAATCAGATGTAAACTTAATTAGTCTTCTATATCGAAAGAAAAAAAATATACTACAAATGAATATTTAGAATTAGAAAAAAAAACAGCCTCTTCAACCTCAGTCAATATGTACATTGTAATTTCATAAATACTAGAATTCAAAATTGATTCTAAAATAATCATGCAACAGTGTTGTATTCAAGTAACACGGCTCACTATTTAAGCATATACGAGGTTCATTTAAAAAATACGTAGACAATGCTTCTTATCGTCATATGATTATTACAAGATTATAGATCAATACATTTTCGTAAACATAAACATTTGTTTTGTCGAAGTGTGAAGCTTCATTCCATTTGATTAAATAGAACTCATGTTAGCCAAAATTTAAAGCAACATGTTTTGTTACCACAGAGCACGGTTAACCAATATTGTAACGTCAACAACAACGCTGAGAAAGTTTGTCAAAAGTATACTCATTTTTTTTTATTTCAAACACAGTCTGTAGTGTCTTCTCCATTCAAAACACATATCCACAACACTTAACACCTAGTTTGCTAACAATTGTACAAATATAGCTTGAATAAGAATGTTATTGTTTTCAAATTCATTAAATTAACTATGCAACTGTATTATTTCTGCAACATTGAAGCACATAATTATCACGTTCAATGACGTTCCTAGCTCTTTTGACAATATTTTTATCTTTAACCTGTTTCTTTACAGACATATATATATTCGCTACCACTCAAAAATTGTATTTTTAATTTAATACAAATACACAGATTATTTTTCATACAGAAAGGTTTAAAAACATTTTTTATGCTTGTAGAAGAAGTTTCCTGAATGTAAAGTCTAATTTGATTGCTACTTACTGCTCCGTGACGTCCTCCAACGTCATGGTTTTTTTTTTATCTTTTTCAATCAAGTCCTTATGTATTTAGAAGCTGATATCTTTTAAATGGATTTGAATATCATTTTAATTAATACAACCTTTATTTAAACATGTAAATTTTATTTCGTTTCAGTTCCATTTATTAAAGGTATAGCTGTAAATACTATAAAGTGAAAATTAGAAAAATACTCAATTTTGACGGTGCTCCGTGACCCCATTTTTGCTGTTCTTAATCCTTGGTAATTTTAATAAATATTAAGATACATTCCAATTTTTTTACTCAAATTATTTGTAAAATATCTTCCAAATTTGGATATAATATGACGTTTAATAAAAAAGCACAAAAGTCTACGGCGTATAACCTTTTCTCAAACAATATATATTGACATGTACTTGTATTCTTTGTTATATATCCTTAAACATAAGTTGTCAATATTTATGTCAGGAGAAATGGCGGAAAATCTGATACGTATTCTGAAACGTTAACAGTGATACGTTACAAGCGATTTCTAATATTTTATATCATTGTATGAATTTAAAGGAATTTAATTGCTTGTTTGCCTCTGTATTTTCAGTTTAAAAATTGTTCTTTTAAAGGATTTGAATATCATTTTATTTATCTCGTTGTTTGTATCTCTTTTCTTCCAGCTATCTCTAAGCGTCGAATATGATAGAAAAACACAGATTCAATAATTACTTTTTATATAGCATTATAAATATTTTGACAAGTGATACGATGGATGTGCACTACATTTGTGACGCTTAATGATATAAATCTGTGTATCATTAAGCGTCGAATATGTCGATATTTGCTTGTTTCATTAGGCGGTTGATAATGTGACGCTTAATGATATAATTATGTCATTAAGCGGCGATTTAGCATTAGCGGTTGATAATGTTGCAATTGCAACGCTTAATGCTATTTGTATCATTAAGCGGCGTTTTATCATTAGAGGTTGCCACGGCACGAAGGCCTTTCTAGCAGTGAGGCATTTTTGCGCCAGCACTTACTGCGACACGGGGCCTCGGTTTATACGGTTTCATCCGAAGGACCGGCTTTTCAGAGGAAATATTTTAAAATAATATTTAATAGTTTGGAAATAATTTAATCCTGTTTACATGCTCATTTTATTTAGTGAAAATTACAAAGCATATTTCATTTTGAAATTAAAGAAGAGAAAATAAATCCCTGACCACTTTAGAAAACAGGAAACTTAAAAATCCTTCTTTTCTTTTCATAATAAAACATTATAAAACAAAATCTGTAAAAAAATAAGCATGATATTCAGATATTAGCATAATATTTTCTGTTTGGCAGGAATCTCACACTTATTGTAATGATATTTTTTTTCGTACAGTCTTAAAGGAAAAAAAAATCTTATCCCATTTTTTTGGTTTGTTCTTTGTTTTGAAAATGTTTCTCCGATCATAATGAATACCAAGAAAATGGTTTACTTATCATACCTAACACTGGACTCATCCTGATGTCAATTATTATTTGGTTCTCTTTATTCAGAGAACCATATACCTAGTCATCGTTACCGCTTTTAGAGCCATTATATAAATATATTAAAATAGGGTAAAATGTCTTTTATTGACTAAAATCTGTTACCATCCCGTCCATGTTCTTTTAAAAAAAATAAAAACTTACGCGTGCTTATCAAAGGCTGAAAATGATGACTTGAGAAATCATCTTTCTTATGCACAAAATCTTAAAGTAAAGCGTATGTTTAAATACTTTAAATCGTACGCGTGCCAAGGGATACATTCATTGATGTATTGATATTATAAACATTTATTGATGTACTGATATTAAAAGAATACATTTTTATACATGTTTTCATAAATACTGTTTACTTCAGATTTTAGATTGATTTTTATTCAGAAAAAAATAGAAATATAGAAATTATGACAGAGGAAGATGCAGTTACAAAATACATTGCATCCTCTCTGGCCGCCACACTGACATCACGCCGTGTTTGTGATTTTATTTACAAGCTGGAAACATTAAGCAATGCCTAATTAACATTTAGGCGCCTATGCCCGATATTTCAAATAAAATTGCTAACATAATATACACTTGATCATTTTTAGTTTATTCGACATTTAGTCTCCACGTTTTTCAACGAAAACAAGGAAATTTTTAAAATTTTTGTATGAAAGTACCAGGCAGTAATAGACAATTGCTGTAAATGCAACTCAGGATGAGACCTATCAGTTTATTTCTACCTTTAGTTATATGTTCTTTTAACTTCGTCTTAAAGAGATGTTTTGCAAACGCTTTTTGTGAGGGGTAAGTACATGTTGGTTTCTTTGATTGATATCAATAAGTAAAAAATACGTATATAGCAATTGTTTTTTTTAAGCGGTTACAAACAAAATCATTAATTTATAAATGCTTATATCGTTTTTTAAAATATTCTTTTTGGTTTTATTTTCAGAAAACCTAATTATTGCTGTGAAGGTTATATGTTCGATTTTCAAAGGGGAAGCTGTAAAAGTATATGCATTTAAAACTCAAATCTTTATTTATCCGACATTGATTTCTATATTTATTGAACTTGAAGATAACTTCTAGATCATATTTTGGAACATATATTTAGACAAAAGTTGAATACAATATGTGTTTACTATTTATTTTTTTTTTTCTTCTGATTTTAGAATGTGATGACGGGTTCTATGGAACAAACTGTTCAATAAAATGCCCTCCTGAAACGTATGGCTGGAATTGTCAAATGCTGTGCAAGTGTGAAAAGCCTTGTCATCATGCATATGGATGTGGTATTTTATTTTATATGAAAGGACTATGAATTTTTCATTAAATGATGTAAAATTCTTTTATATTGTTCTTTATAATTTTTTTTTTCCCCAACAGTCTTTGTGAGTGTTGGAAATACTCGTGCAAACAGCGAGACCGTGAAAAGCGTTGATGCATTAAAGAATTCAACGATCCAAAACTCAGTGTTCACAGAGAATTATCCTAGTCCTATTTCAAGATCTACCTTTAATCGGCGCCATTTGGTAGCGAATTCAAAACAAAATTTAAAATCCCATACATCTAAACATATGAAACACGGACTTCTTGCAATCGTAATATCGAATACACTTCTTACCCTACCAGTTACAATCGTGGTCATCATATTTATTTACAGAAAATTCAAGAAAAGAAAATTGAAAATAAATAGAGAAGAGACAAACATGGACAATCACGACCCCTGCTACAATGATTTGAATGAAATAAACACATGTGTTAAAACTTCCGAATATGATTCACTTTCCATTTGCACAGAAGAGGTAAATGCCACTTCTAGAACAAACCTTGCATGCAACGGAGGTGGTCCAGCTCAAAGAAAAGCCCGAGAAAACAGCTACGTTCCTGTAAAAGAGAAGAAAGCGAAAGAAAACGACGAAACAATACATAATAATGATATCTACGCAAAAGTCAAACGAAACCAGCTTCGTATATTATATATCTATGGACAGTATTACTGTTGAAACCATGGATACCAACACTACAATAATTGATCTTCAATCCGTAGATGAATCCCTTTATATTGTGCCCTTACTGCCCACTGTCGATGAACCAGGGATAGACATTAAATCTCCGAAAAGCTCAATTTCTCATCCCCTAGTATTGATATAGAAAGGAAGAATACTGACAGAGAAGGAAACATTTATACAGATCTAATGTAAAGGAATATTACTGTAAATTCAAAGCAAATGACCAGGTTTTATCGATAGACACAGGAGGAGAGAAAGAGGAAACACTATTTAAAAGTTTTTTTTTTAAAATCTTTATAAAGATAATGAAATGAATAAGACTAACATCACAATTTGTTCTTTATGGATTCCAACAAAGCAAATTTTAAATGCAGTCTTCTATGATTTGCTATATCCCTCCATGAGCTCAGTCAACAGGTGTCTCATCTCTATCAATTGTCCCTGCTTTAAAACTAAAGGAACCCGTGCTTGTACATTGTTTGGGTCGTTCAATGATCGTCACCGTCGGCCTTTTTTTGCTAGTGAAATATTTAAAACCGACTTTTTCTCATGTCTGTCAATTATTTCACCACTCCTTTTGTGGGGAATCGCAAAAGGACAAACCGTTTCTTTTTTTAAAAGGAACTTGTGTAAAAATAATTTACCTTAGGTTACTTATTACATTTTACCTTTCATTTTTGTTATTTCAGTATTAAATTTGAACATTTTTATTATTTTTTTTACAAAACACAATCTTTTTTTTTAAGAAAAGTTGTATTTATGTGAATGTACATTTTATAAGCAATTTTGATATTTAAAGATGGGAAAATTTTAATCAGGTGGTAATTTTATTACTTTAAAGTCGAACACTTAGCGCTTATTTTTTCCGTAAAGATAACACTTTTAGTTATATTTTTAAAATCTAAAATGCATCTTCTACGCAGCAGAATACCTTTGTGTAAGTAAGTTCAATCTGATTCAGCGCGAAGCGTTTGTTAAAGAGCACACTATTACTTTCTGAGTTATGAAACTAAACGCTCCTGTCAAACAATAGTCAACATTGCTTGACAAGAGTGGTTTTGGGGCTCAGCTATGTTAAGGACCGATATGGAAAATGTTACCTTTGTACCGTTTTAATATGTATTGCTTCTTTTAAAAAAAATTTAACAAAGCAACTGAATACTTGTACAAAAGGTAATATAGCTATCAATAATGGATAGGACTGGGCCGTAGTTATTACCAGTTATATCGCACGTATCAGCTGTCTGTCACGTGACTTGTATAAAAATAGAATTGTTAAGCTGAATGTAGGAAATGTGGATAGTGCAAGGGCATACGCTTGTTTTTCAAGAAAATAATTGATACACATTAAAAGAGGTTTATATCCTCTCAAAAAGTGCTGGGAGCTGGTCAGTGCTGTTTGCGAAGTACTTAAAATTTTGCTGAAAATGCTTATAATAGCTAAAAATTTCCACTTCCCTTAAATTCTGTTATAAATAAAATTAATGTTATGCAGACCAGGATCAGCTCCCAGCACTTTTCAAAATATACACTATATGAGCAATAAATATCCCAAATTTCAGCTCAAACAAAATAGTCTATGCCCTTGCACTTTTGATGTAAAGCACGAATATGCTCATCGTTTTAGCGATATTCTCTACATTCCTTGTCCCTGTGCAGCTTCAATGCTACTAGATAAATTCATATTCTATACAAATTGTACTTGATAAATTATTTTCTTTTAATTTTAATGATTAGGTTTAAAAATTAGCGATGATATCATATTTATTTAAGCATTCTTGTAATTATTAAACCAGTAAATTTACTCCTCCCGGATCACTTGTGCTGCGTCATGGCAAGGCTGATGACGTCATATTTGACATAAGGCTTTCTTCTATCACTCGACTGTATCGCTATCAAGTATTGCAATTTTACAAGATTTTATGAATAAGCGATAAAGTAAATTAATTCAAGTTGTTAGTTACGCATGATCAGGTCGTTAATTAGTTTTTGTGGCTTGTTAAATTTCAATGACGTCACAATTAAACTTCCAATACGATGTACAAGGAATGTGAACTCTGACCTTCCTTAACATAGCCGAGGGGTTGAAACTTCCATTTTTATCCTTAACTAAATGCAAATTTATATAATTGTTTTTACGAAGCAGATCTAAAAAGAACAACCACAACTTCGGTTCAAGCAGAGTCATTGCATACTCATTAAATCAATTTGTAATTTTTATTAAAAATATTCTGAATGCTTCCTTATTACCCATGCGAATTTAATGGATACACTTTCTTTTAAGTTTATTATGTAAACAACTCCATTACCGTAAAAAAAGACAATTTATTTCCTGTTTAACCAATCTCTCACAACAGGCGCGCTCCTGCTAACACCTCTGTTGTCGTCTAAAAAGTAGCGCGGGTTGTCAAATAATTATTTGTTGATAAAATTGTATAAACATTGATTGTTTTGTATGATTTCTCAATGATGTTACATGTTTTAAGCTCTCTGTAGGTATATTTCCGAATTCGTCTCTTCTTGGTTTCAAAATGAAAATATGTGTAAAAAATTAAGAGCAAAATAGTGCCGGACAGAATCGCAATGATTTTGATATATCCAAATTTTGAAAGAACAAAAGAAGTGCTACAGATTGATATTTCTAATTTCATTTCGTAAAATTACCAAGTTGGTGGAAAATCTATAATTTATTTTCGTTTTACAAGAGATCGGAATTTAGACGATAACAGAGGTGTTGGAGCGATGAGCGTAAAACGCCTTCTGGTGAAAGATTGCCTGTTTTTATACCACATAGAAAGAAAAATGAATTCAGTGGACCTTCAGATATTTGGACAACAGTATGTTCATATGGATTTTTTTATTGGGTTTTTTAAAAAGTTTTTTTTTCTTTTTTAACGGGTGTTTCAAAATTCCGGATGTTAAATTGGAAATTACGGGGAACCAAATTGGGATAAACAAGGCTATTACTCTAAATTTTACAAAATTGATAAAAAAGTTTCAAATAGAAGGATATTTACAATGAACATTTTTTTCTTTTTAATTTACCTAATGATATTTTTAATTTAAAAAAATTTCTTATAGACAAAAATAAGAAATATTTCTTATTTCCCATGGAGAATTAATAATAACACTTCCCTATTAATAAGAAAAAATGAAAAAAATTTATTATAAATATTGTCTAATTGGTTAAATTTAATAAAAAGTTATATCTTTTTTAAAAAAACCATACTATCTTCTTTTTTTTTAATTTTTTAAACCTTTGAAAAGGGGGGTAAATTTTTATTTTAAAATTATTTAAATAAATGATACATTGCACATATGTCTATTTTCAATTCATTTGCTTTCAAAAAACTAAAATCAAAATGGAGAAACAGAATGTGTTATAAAAACAGCTGGATAATGTCCTGTATGTTTTTCATCAACGTAACAAACTTCCTGAAACAAATTAATGATAAGGGGTTTGGGGGAATAACTCTTTCTCGAGAGGAACTTTAAATATATTTTGATACCATATACATGTAGGGAAGTACAAAGAAAAATGAGGTGATTTACTCGCCGCTTTATTTGTAAAAGAGGAAAATGAAGTACAATTCATAGAGCAAGATTTAATGCTTGTTGGGAAAAAACATATATAAGTGAAAAAAGTACCAAATTTTTTATTATTAATCAACTTTAGCACATACAACACAGGGGGGGTTTAACAAATCACATTTTTTTTGAGAAAGGAGATTTAGAAAAAAAAAAATAAAAACTTAATTATATATAACCTTATCTAAATCAGAGATACATATGGAGTCATAGTAGACGAGATGACGTCAATTTTTGAACACAGTTTCCGTGATATTGTTATTTATTTGTCTGATTAAAATTATATTCTTCTAAAACTTTTTTTTAATACGTCGCAATTCTAAAAGCATAAATGACGTTTTTCTTTCATCTTTCTATTCATAACTTTTTATTTGTTAATGCATAGAAGAAATAATAGAGTATATTCTGTTAGTGTTTAACCACTGCACATAATATGTACCAACCAATTAATATCAAGTCTCAATAAAAAACAATTTAGAGAGTTGCTTTTTAAATAAAAATTTTTAAAGCAATTATGGAAACATTGTATTAGTTCACAAACAGGGAAACATTGACCAAAAGTTTGGTTAAATTGTTGTGCAAAGTTTTGTTTTATAAATTAGGAAAAAAAAATTAAAAGCAAATTTTAAAAAAAAATAAAACAAAAAAAAATAAGGGGGTTTAAGGTATTTGGAGCCCCTAAAAGGGTACTGCTTGGGAAAATTTAAAAAAAAACCAAAATGAAACGTGGAATCTGCTTCTAAATTTTTGAAATTTAAATTAATTAAAAAGGGTCTTTAAATTTTTTTTTCCCGTTATCAGTTACAATTAAAATAAAGGGGGGTTTTAAAATTATTATTTAATTATCTTAAATTTTGCAAATTTTTATTAAGCCTTAGTCCTTTATTATAATTGTTCTTTCATTATTGTTATAAATTGTTTGTTTTGTGCACGATCTTCAGTTGGAAACTGGACCTTGCACTGTCCACGCCACATACTGATCGAGTAGAAAACGCCTAGTTTGGACCGTTAATAAATTATAAAACGAAGTACCGACTTGTGTATTTCTACCGGGTTTTTTTGCCGCTGTCTATAAGCAACTAAAGACCAGCATTAATGTTGCAATTTGATTGGAGTGTAAAAATCTGAATTGGTCTCCGGATTAAGAATGCATTTCCTTAAAACCAAAAAATAAAACCACAATTTAATTTAAGTGGAAGAAATGTATGTTTCGGCACCAACAAGGTCATTATTCGGTAAATTCATGCATATGTCTGTACAACATAACACTCTGATACCACAAACAGCATCCAATAGAAGCAAATGTATGTAATAAAAACTGTTTAGGAATACTCTCCCACTTCAAATGTAGAACTTTGATCTGCTGTTGCAGAATTTGGGGGTGCGATTTCTTTGGCAAATCATGTCAAACCATTTTGTAATGCTGCTTTAAATTTTGGGTTAAATTAGCATTTAGATGACTGTGGCAGAAACAGGTTGATGTGTAATGTGGTTCTAGCTTAGCAGGGTGGGGAAAAATTTAAAGTTCTAGGATGTGAGGAGTATGGTTAGAGTACTTTTTTCCATTAAAGTCCATTGAATTGAAACCAAATCAATCTTACTTTCTTATAAAACCTTTTGTTCATAACACTCCCCCAGCAATTTTTGTAACTTTGGAGGAGTTTTTGTCTAACATTCATTACAAAGCATTATCACTCTTAACCTTATAAGAGGCTTTCGGATAAACATTCTGGACTATGAAAACCCAAAAAGTTCAGCAGTGGTGCTGTTGTCATATTCTATTAATATGAGATCTTTGAAGTCGATATTTGGGATGTTGTTGGGGCAGAACAATGACGTGAATAATCCCTTGCTAAGCTTTAGATCACGTCATTGCACTACATTCATGCAATTTACCTAATCTTCTGAAATGATGCTGTGCTGCTGATGTCACTCTAAGTCTGCCATATTTTTTGAAAAATATGGGTGTCCGATGTTATTGGTTTATGTTATCAAGGTTAAACAAATTTCTAGCCCCTTTTTTTCCTTTTTGTGCTATGCAACATTTTTAGGAAGATTCATTTTTAGATAAAACCGAGTCAAAATCAGAACCCCCGCTTTTGAAAACCCCTTTGTACCTATAGGAATTCAACAGAATTCAACAAATGAAAATTGAGTTTAAAAATTTTTTGGGGGAAATTTTACAAAATCAGGTCTTTTTGTCTGAGATTTTAAATAGCTAAAAAGTTTACAATTGCAATAAAAATCACGCATTTTACTCAATACGTACATCATATTCATATAAAAATAAAAGATATGACAAAACTATCATACATTGTTCAGGGCATTGTTCCTACTATGTTTTTTTTAAGAGTATATTATTGGTTTATCAGAGAAGGCATGAAAAAAAAATACCATTGTAATTTTTGGCATCCTTCGACAACATCACAGTTGTTTTTGTCAATTAAAATTTCTTTCGCATCTCTTCCCGAAATAGGGAAAACAAGCTAGGCGTTGTACAATTGATACCAAAAACGCCAGGCGGACATTTTTAAAATTTAAAAAAAAAAAAATAGCACAATCAATTTAGTGAATTTTATCACTTTTCTTAACTTAGATCATATCAGAAGAATATAAACTGTTAATTGAAATGTAATACTGTTAAATCACTAATTTTTGGGGGGTTTAATTTTCGTTGTTTTTGTTTAAGAGACCCACGAATTCATGTCCACCACGAAATGTAAATGTTCATATGCACAACTACAAAAAAGTTCTTCATCCACAAAATAAAATCCCCACAACCAACGTTTTTTCCTTCAACCACGAAAATTTGCCCCCACGAAAATATGTGATTTTACAGTAATTGCAATTAATACCGTATAGTTGGATATTTAAGCGGGGTGCTTTTTTTTGGCGTTTTAAATGAAGCCGCTAAAAATTTTATCGCTAAATATTTAGAACTTTTTCTTAGTGATCATATCCAAAGAGCTGAAACTCTATGTCACAAAAAAACATTACCCAAAAAATATATGGCGCACCTTCAAGCACGAAAAACGCCAAATTTTAGCCCCGGAAAAAAGCCGCTATGTGGTATTGTGTAATAAATTTTACCTATAGAATTTACCTATGCACATATCTTTGCTCTGATCCCATCTTGAATGGGGCAACACCCTTTGTAGAGTCTTAAATAAACGTTTAAAAGTAAACACTGTGTATATCATTAATGATTATTGCTAAAAATATTATACAAGGTACAAGGTTTTTTCAAACTACAAGTACGTGATGTACAAAATTAAAAAAAATTAAATATACCTTGCTTCATTGAAGTGAAGTGTGTGCAAGTTGAGAGAAAGGGATAATTACCCTTTGGTGTAATAAATACAACCAGAGGATATTTCTCACATATACTACAGTCAATAAAATTGTATACTTACGCTGGTGATATTACAAAAAATATAAACCAAGAAAATGTTTTAGTATAAACAAGTGAAATGGACTTATAAATGATTATCCAAAATATTTTAAATTGCCTTGAAATCCTGACAAAGGAACACATTCCTCACACTAGGATGTCTTTACATAAACAATAAAAATGTCAAATTGAGTTTTTACAGGTCCTACAAATATTCTCTAAAATATAGGGAATGGTCACTATTCCATGGCACCCGATTCACCTCTAAAGTCCGAGTTTGCTTTTTTTTTGTTTTCTGTAGTTTAATGGATTTTTTAGCTTGAGTACTGCTCGTTACCTCCATATATTTCATGTACATGAATGGATTTATTTCGCTGATATACAAGTCTGATAGTGGTACACTAAAAACCCCATATGGTGCTAAAAAAGGAAACTGCATGCACATTCAGAATCAAAGAACATCCTAGGCTTTTCACACACAATGGTATCAAATTATATACAGATCCGGAAGCTAAAACTTTCTGTAAGTAACAGCAATAGATATTAAGCTAACGTTTAATTTTATACATCCTTCCCCAGGACATGGGCCGTCTCCATAAGCACTCGGGCTAATATAAAATAATATAATGAAATAAACATTCCCTTTAAAAAACACTACTCCTAAGATACCTAGCATACATGTAATATAGAATCAGCAGATGTCTCTATTATAATTGTATTTTTTTCCCTTTATTCAAATAACCGTTCATCTATGCCAATTTATTACTAATTTATACAGGCTGAAATATGATGACTTGAAAATGCATCTATTCTATGCATAAAATCTTAAAATAAAGAAAATGTAAAAAACAAATGATGTCATTGGACATCTTTATTGATATTAGAAGAAACATTTTAAAAGGTGAAAATTCTGTTTATTTTGGCTCTAAATTGATTTTTATTCAAAAAAAAATATAGAAATTATAACAAATGAGCATGCAGCAACTAAAGAAAATTTTCCCTCTTGTCCCCAGCACTGACATCACGTCGTATCTGATTCTATTTACAACCTAGAAACATACAGCAATGCCTTATTTACATCAAGGGCCTATGCCCCATATTTCAAATAAAATTGCTAACATGACATACACTTGATCATTTTCACTTTATTGTCATTTATTCCCCCTTTTTTAAACGAAAACAAGGAAATTTTAAAATTTTTGTTTGAAGTATCAGTCAGCAATAGACAATAGCTGTAAATGCAATAGGATGATGCCAATCAGTTTATTTCTACCTAAGTTATATGTTCTTCAAACTTTTTTTTAAAGGGAAATTCTGAAACAATACTTGTGAGGGGTAAGTAAATGCAAATTTTTTTGATTGTCATCAATAAGTAAAAAAAAATATTTTTGATAACAATTAATTTAAATGGAAACTAGGTCACTAATTGATATATGCTTATACCGTTTTTTAATCATTCTTTTTTATTTCTTATTCAGAAAACCTTACAATTGCTGCGATGGTTACATGTTCGATTTTCAAACGAAAATCTGTAAAAGTATGTGCATTAAAACTAATACATTTTTTTCAGATCCACATTGATCAAAATCTTAATTGAACTTAAAAGATAATTTATTGATCATATTTTGAAACATATGTATGTAGTAAAAAGTTTAATACAATACTTGTCTGTATTATTTGTTTTAATCTGTTGTTTTTTTTTTGTAGAATGTGACGACGGATTCTATGGACAAAACTGTTCAACGATATGCCCATTTGGATTGTATTGCTGGAATTGTCAAATGACGTGCAAGTGCAAACAGTCCTGTCATCATGTATATGGATGTGGTATATAGTTTACAAAGTATATGTATATTCAATGATCGAAAAACCGTTCTGTGACATGGCTGTACAAATATAAATATTTTCCTTTTCTATCTTCAACAGATTTGGTAAGTGGGTTAAATACCCCAAAAAATCAAGACCGAGAAAAATTATGCCTCAGAAAAATCAACGATAAAATCCATTGTGTTTGATACGGATAATCCAAGTCCTACATCAAGATCTACCTCTAATCGGCTCCATTGGGAAAAACTTGCGACCAAGTTTCAATCCCAAAACAACTAATCATATAGCCACGGACTTCTTGCAATCGTAATATCGAATACACTTCTTACTCTACCAGTAACAACCGTGGTAATTATACTCATTTGCAGAAAATTCAAGAAGAAGAAACTGATAATAAAAAATGGGAAAAGACAAATTTGCAAAATGATGATCCCTGTTACAATGACTTGAATGAAATAAACACATGTGTCAAAACTTCCGAAAATGATTCACTTTCCATTTGCACAGAAGAGGTTGATGCCACTTCTAGAACAAACCTTGCATGCAGCAGAGATGGTCCAGCTCAACGAAAAGCCCGAGAAAACAGTTATGTCCGGTCAAAAAAAAAAGGCTAAAGAAAACGACGAAACAATACATAATAATGACATCTACGCAAAAGTCAAAAAAACCAATCCCCCATTATATATCCATGGACAAGCATTACTGTCGAAACCCTGGATACCAACACTACGATAATTGACCTTCAATTGGTAATGAGTCCCTTTACATTGTCCCCATTGCCCAAGCCGATAACCAGGAATACACATTAAATCTGTGAAAAGCTCAATTACCAACTCCAGTATTGAAGCAGACGGAGGGAAAAATACGAGAGAGAAGGCAACATTTATACAGATCTAAAGTAAAGGAATATGGCTCTAAATTTTAAAAACAAAAGGGTTTTTTTTTTACTGAAAGGTGAATAAAAAAGGAACAGATAAAAGAGGAGAAAGAAATGCTGATACAAAATTAAAAAAAAAAAAGTTTTGGGTTTATCAAAAATGTATAAGATTTACAATGAAGACTATCTCTCACATATTTGCAATAAGTTAATTGTTACGATAAGACTACAATTCCATTTCACCCTCTGTGTTGTCAGTGGACACACAACCTCTCCTTTAGCACATGATCTTTCATGATAGCACATTAGAACTTGAAGAAACCCGTGCTTTTGGTTGTTATGGTCAATGATCATTCATTTTCTTTTGTCAGTGAAAGTTTCAAATATGAAATTTAAAAAAAAAAAATTTTAATTTTTAAATTCATGGGGTTATGCACACGCTTCATGCCGGAATATTTCATGAAGCGCGTTAGCCCTTTATGATAAATATGCCGGCATGAAGCCTTGTAGTTCATATACCTCATGAACCTTCAAATATTAAATTCATTTCTTATATTTACATTATTTTTCTATTCTTGCAAATTTACGCCGTTCAACTGTCATTTAAAAAACAAAACAGCGTGCACTTTATTTTTTGAATATTTGACGTAAGAGCGGTATATGACGTAACAATGGGGATATTCATGCTTATTTGTGATACATACCTAATGTAGTTCATGAGAAAAAACCATTTTATTTTGTAAAGAATCATAGGGGGAATTTTTTGGAATTGTTAATATTTATTTTTGTTTACATCATGTTTCCCACACACTCTTCCTTCGGAATCACAAAAAGAAAGGAAACATATGGAAAGGCTAAAAAGTGGGACTATATCAGTGAATCTATTTTTACAAATAACTTTATTGCACATTTTACTCCTTTTTGTTTCACAGTAAAGAATTTTTTTAACATTTTCAATTTCTCTTCGTTACAATTTTTTTTATCCCTTTTTAATACATTCTACTTCAAAAGTTATGTACATGAAAATTTCCTATGTATAGAAATACATTTCCTATATGTCAAGCAAAAATGGTCAAACATTAATAATAAGGCAATTTTATTTACTTTAGAGGAACAATTACACAACAAAATTTTCTACGGGGAAAAATACTAGTAGGTGTATTTTCTAATCCATGATGCATTATTCAAATATTAATTCTCCAAAGTAGATATTAAAATAATCACCAAAGTCAACATTGCCCTTTTTTTAGGCAGAGAGAGTCATAATGATCGATTCAGTTAGTGTTTTAAAGTTAAATTCTTTAAAAATTCGTTGTAAGTGAAATAATCCCTCTCAAAAACCTGTCTCTTTATTTATTTGTGTGAGCGGTTGTGAAAAAGTAAGGGCATGTGCGTAAAGTGAGTTAAATGTTTTTCTCATATTTAGTTGCAAGTAAGTTATTATACGTTAGCATTTTTCAAATATAGGTATATGTACATTAACACTCTCAATTAACTCAACTTTCCCCCTTTTAACTACATAGCGGCGAGTACATGAAAATTTTGGGTTAATTTAAAGGGACTTTTTATATTTTCCTTAATGATATCAAAATATTATGTTTCAAAATTTTCCCTTTAAAAGGGGTTTTCGTTTCATTTTCCTAAATAATACATAACTATTATGCTTTAAAGGGAAATTTTTCTACGTTTATATAAAACTAAGAGGACATAGGTCAGCTGTTGCATTGTTCATATCCGTTTATTTCATATTCAGCTCTTTCACGCTTACAATTGTTATTTGATCTAAAAAAAATGTAGGAAAATACGTGTAGATAGTTTTTTTTTATTTTCCGTTTATCATCATATTGCACAAATGTCCCTTTCTTCAATAACTAATATTAAAATCATTATTATAACATTCTCAATACATATCAAGGTTCTATCAAATAAAATTCATGTCTAATCATTCAATATTTTTGGCTTACCCTTAATAGCTTTAACTATTTCTGCATTAATCTTTTTTTAAAAATCTTTCAATTATTTTTGTATTTAATAAAAAAGGTGGATAAACTTTTTATGGGTATTACAGATGAAAATCAACCAAGATAACTAAAAGAAAGGACATGGAGATAACAAACAGTATTCGATCTCAAAGTCCATAAAACAATACAAAATAGGAACAGAGCAACACGAACCTCCAAAACATCAGAGGTGGGATCAGGTGCCATCAAATGCTAAGAGATGCTTTTCATGTAAACCGAACAAAGATATTTCACCCATACAAAACATTTCTGATAGCGGCGAAGAAAATATAGCTTTCTTAAGACGTCTATGTGTTGAACAAGTATTTTTTTTTATATCCAGCGTTGATGCCCTTTAAAAAAAACAATTACAGCAACAGTGTTTCCTATGCAATGACAAGTGATATATCAATTACGAGCAAGAAATTTCATATAATATCAATTCCCTGTTAATAAAGCAATAGGTCCTGATTGAATACGCCACAAGATGTTAAAATCTACTTTTAATTTTGTGTCTAAACCGCTGTGTTGGTTATTTAATAAGTCACTGGCAAAAATATATTCCCAGACAAATGGAAAATCGCTCATGTTTTACCGTTGTTTAAAAAATGATCCTTCAGTAGCACAATTATAGACCGGTATCATTGTTGAGCGTGTTAGTAAAATTATGAAACGAATTGTTTTTAAACATGTGTACAATTACTTTCATAAAAAAAAAAATTTTAATACAAATTTCAAAGGTTTTTGCCACGTCACTAAACTGTTTACTAATTACTTGAAACTTATCACACATAATTAAGAATATCGACGAAGGAAAAATGTGTTACATGGATTTGTGATCTGTCTAAAGCGTTCGACAGAGTGTGGCATAAGAGTTTACTTTTTAAATTAAAAACATATGGTTTCTGTGTAAAAATTTTACGTGGATAGAGATTCCAGTAAAAGAAGACAGAAAGCTGTGTATAAAAGATTTTTTTTCGTCAATAGAAACATTAACGCTGGTGTACCACAAGGATCTATTTTTGGTCCTTTCCTTTTTTTGAATTATGTGAATGATGATCAAAAACGTGATTTTATTGTGTAGATTGTTTGCAGATGACAACCCGTTGAAAATTTTTTTAAATATTGCAACTATTGAATATACTTGAAATGTGATTTAGATATTCTGGATAAGTGGTCTTCCAAATGTCTAATGAAATTTAACCCAACCAAAACAAAAGCATTGTTCTTTACACTAAAATCCAATTATTATCTCCCCAAATTACAATTTCAACGATGTAATCTAAATATATAACCTCTCATAAGCATTTAAGATTAATTTTGAGCCAAAATTTAATTGGTCTGTTTAATAGACAATTTAGAAAAACAAGCTTACCAAAATTAGGTCTTTTAAAAAAAAAGCTGAAATAGAATATGGGTAAAAAACTTTATTTAAAATGTATTAAAATTTTTATTAGATGTGTTGAATATTGTTCATAATAATTTTTTAGAGGGGTGTTTTTTAAAAGTGTTAACAAAAATTTTATGTTGAAAAAAATTAAAGGGTTCCCAAATCATGTTTAAAATAATTATATTAAAAAAAGAGGGGTTTTGCAATGGGCAAAAAGTAGCAAACAAATAGATACATATAAAACATTACAACTTTTATCCCATTATTTAAGAAAGTAATGAATCAAAGGACGACTCACGCAATAGAAAGGACTACACATTCCTCATGTAGACTTAAAATATTTAAGAAATCTTTTGTTCCTGATACAATAAAACAATGTAATAGTTGATATCACTTTGAAAAAGCATACCCTTTAGTAGTTTAAAAACAACATACATAAAAACACGCAGACCTCCCCCCTTTTTATTTCTCCCATGGTAATAGACATAACAGAGGTAACAAAATAAACACGATTCACAAATTCTAACTCTGTCTAAACGTATAAGGGGAGTGTTACACAAATTTTTTGCTATTGTTTGAATATGTGTATATCGAACATGCAAAAGGAATAGGGATATTTAAATTTCAAATGGTCAACATCATAACAGCATATTCGAGCTTAAAAAAAAATCCTTACACTTGAATTAAACAACAAGTCCCCATAATAAATTTACATGCCACGAATAATTATACACTTCCCCGTCATGTCAGCTCTTTTTCAGCTCAAGTATGCAGTGACTTGACGTCATATTTTATTATAGCGTCATATCTAGGTAGTTCAGAAGAGTTACTACAGTTAGAACAGTTTTATATTTTACGGGCTGCCTAATCCTAGCTGTGAGTTTAACAAACATGTTCAAACATCAATATTTCTTCTTCCTTTTTTTCCCTTTTATATATATATATATATTGACAGATGTAAAGTGAGAACCTAATAAGTTGTAAGAATTTGTGTTCAAACCATTTGTATAGTATTTATACAATAAAATATGTTCAAAGGTAATTTGAAGACCTTATATTTTTGTGTGACGTTATAGTAAACATTTCCCGTATAAATTGGGCCTTATTCCCTTACTGTAACCATAACTGTTCTGCATTCCTTTTGCAAAGAACAGGTTTACATTAACCCTAACAACAACCCTTGCCTGCCTTGAAGAGGGTCAAATTTAAAGAAACGCCAGCAAAAAAACAATGTTTCTGTAGAAAAAAAAATAAAAAAACAACGAAACAATACATAATAACGACATATGCGGAAAAGTATTATTGTACAGGTCTCTATCAGGAGAGGTTATCGTTATGATGAACTAACGAGATCTTCTCTCGGAATGATCTTTCATATTCACCAAAAGAGAGAGAGAGAGAGAGAGAGAGAGAGAGAGAGAGAGAGAGAGAGAGAGAGGGGAGAGAGAGACTAATCTTCACTTTTAAACTTATAATTTGTGTTCAAACATATGGAGAAATTCTCATACATGTAATATCAATTCATAGATTTAAAAGAATATGAAATTTGTCACGATTATTCCTCACGTAAAAGAAAAACCCCAAAAATAATGAATGGCAACAGTTTCTAGATTTTTATGTGTTTTTATTGTAACATATGGAGGTAAAAAGATTTTATTTCAAAAGTCCATTAAACAAACAGAACAGGTGCAAACAAACAAGGCCCTTTAACACTGTTTAAAACATTAGAGTTGGGGGTGCCATGAAAAAGTGAGCAACCCCTGCCGATAGGTCACACCCACTGTGTGCTCCTTGTCATGATCAGAAAAAAACGGGAAAAACCTTCAATGGCTAAAATTAGTATGAAAAACGTCAGTCATCATATGACACAATGATAAATTGTAGTTGCTGACAAGGTCATTGTTCTAATCTTAGATTCAACTCTCTTTTTTCCTTGTTCTTTGATCTACCCTCTATCTCTTTATCAACTCTTGACAGTAATTAATCAATATTTTCATCAAAATAATATGACATGAAATTTCAATTAAAACATTTTATTTGATAAAAACGAGGGTTGTTTCTTTCTAATTAAGATGTTTCGATGAACGTTTGCATATACTTTTAACAAGCTTTAAATAATTCAAAAAGAAAAAAAATGTTTTACATATATTAAATTTTCTCCTAAATCGTACATAAATGTCAGTGGAAGTGGTACCTGGACAGTCACGAAATCAGATATTGAAAAAATCTAACATTGACGTTGAAAAAAGTCACGTGACAGGGTGAAGGAAAGACGTGACCTTCCTCGCTCCGTTTTTTACAATTTTTTTGCTGTTTTCAAAGGCTTTTTGATCCAAAACTCACTCAACGATTTCGCCATCACCTAGTTGTCATATAGGGAACCTTTTTGTGCAAAAATCATTTGCAAATGTGATAGTTTGGGATCTTTCTTTGTAAACAGTTCGGCTGATCGGTGAGTACGTGTTCACCTGTGTTTACTTTGTCATTTACCTGTCTATTGTAAACTGTCAATCATATGTCCTAAACATCGAGAAAAAAAACCCTTCAATCTCAAGAGGAAGCATTTCTAAACCTGTTTTTTAAAAAAGACAGTGAAATTCAAATAACAAAAACAAAAGAATATTGATTTTGAGCTTATGCAAAGTGTGATTGGTCCGTCGGGGATATGGACGATGCAAACTCGCCCGTGACCTCGGCAATATTTGATCATGATCAAAGAAAACAAACATTGCTGGCGCAAGGGGTTGACATTAATAAAAAAACTTAAAGTCTATGACCATAATCCTTACACAACAGGCTCAAAATCCCCTGCAGATAAGTTCTCAAAGTCACTGTGTCTGGCGGCCTCTCTTTTTGTAGATGACAATGAAATTTTGGCAATGCTTACTAAACTAGGCGCAAACCAAAAAAGCGATCTACAATATGAAAAAATAAGAAATCCCGTGACCAAAAAAATGACTGGTGTGTTGAATGGCAACAGATATATCTACATAGACCCTTTTCCCAATAAAAATTTCCCCCCCGGGAGAGCCGGGGGAATTCAGTGCCGCATCATCATTTTGGTCAACCAAAACCCCCAAAAAAGAAAATGTCGCATTTGCTGGAGTTCGGATCACCCAACCAATGAATGCACGGAGGATTCCAAGTGCAAAGTTTGTCTCCAGCCGGGACACCCCCCGGGAGAGAGCAGTGCCCAACTACTAAAAAATGTCCGAATAACTGTATTCTCTTTCATGGTGAAGAGAACGTGTTGTCAAATTTCTATCCGTGTCAACTTTTGCTTTGGCGAAAAATTAATTCCGCTGAACAAGCCTTCCAGTGTGTAAAAGCTATTCGATCCGGAGATCTGATGGCTGCAGATAAAATCCAGCTGCGGAGTGGCACTTGAGTCCAAAAGAATTGGCAACCTAATCACGGCATCCGATCCTGGATTTCCCAAATGGAAGTAATGGAAGAAATTATTTCGAAAAAATCAGAACAAGTTGAGGATTTCCGTGACTCTCTTAAAAATTCACCCAAAAATGTCGTCTTCGCCGAAACAACTTACGACGATTTTTGGGCAACAGGCCCAAACCCTTTCAATAGGTTCTAAACCCACAGCGTGGCCCGGAAAAAATGTTCGGGGAAGATTCTTGGACGCATAGCCAGGGAAAAAAAGAAAAAACCGAAAAACGGGCCAGATCTGGGCTACCTCGCCCGGCTACGAATAAAAAATAACAATTCTTAGTTAGCTATGCATGCTTATATGTTTAATAATGCGCAATCATTCTCTCTTTGTCTACTTTTTTCAATATGGAATACATAAATGTATTACCCTGAATGTTACGGGTTAAATGGTTATGATAAGAGAAATACATTATATAATGGTTTAATGCAACAATATAGATATTATTTTTCTACAAAAAAGCCTTTTGCGAAAAAAATAATTTTAAATATGATTCAAGATGGTATGGCACATCCATACATTCAAATACAGATTCTGCACATAGCAGAGGCGTATCTATTCTTTTTCATAAGAAATTTAACTTTGAAATAGTAAATGTGCATAGATCTTTAGATGGCCGTAAACTTTTGGTTAATCTAAAAGTAAATGACTCAGTCATCACCCTTGTAAACGTATACGCACCAAACAATGATAAAAGTAGAATAGATTTTTTCAAAAAATTAAAAACGTGGATTTATAGGTTAGCAATGAATGAAAACAACATAATGCTAACAGGAGATTTTAATACAGTACTTAAAAAACAGGACAGACATAATACACAAACAACAAATAATGATAAAAGCTCAAAACATTTAGAAGATATGTAACTTTTTTAAATTTGATTGATACATGGAAGACAAAAAAAAAAAGAAAAACAAGGATTCACTTGGTGTGACGGGAACGGAATACCAAAAAGTAGAAAGATTTTTTTTTTTTTGTCTAAAACTTTTGAGTTAGATTTGTCAAAAGTTTTTCTTAGAAAGGCTCCTAATACGCAAGGTAATAGAAGTTAATATTTTCGATTAGATTAAATCTTTCAATGAATAAAGAAGCAAGAGGTCAAGGTTACTAAAAACTAAATACCTCGCTACTAATTGACCCAAATTATACGTCTGAGTTAAGGGAATTA
This sequence comes from Saccostrea cuccullata, assembly GCF_032062105.1. NCBI lineage: Eukaryota > Metazoa > Mollusca > Bivalvia > Ostreida > Ostreidae > Saccostrea > Saccostrea cuccullata. The sequence goes on along the minus strand of NW_026938527.1, from coordinate 5,651 downwards.
TTGAAAAATAAACAACAAGAATTGGAAGGTGTAATAGATTATCAAATAAGATGGGAAAAGGTTAAATCTATCGTCAAAGAGTTTTCAAAAAATTTTTTAAAAACAAAAAAGTCTTACTAGAAAACAAAGAATCACAGAAATAGAAAAAGAAATAGAAAACATTGAAACGTCTCCGCACTACTTAATGGACATGAAAAGGAAAAAAATTCTTAAAACAGAATTGACGAAATTTATGCTAAAACTACTAAGGGTGCATTTATCAGATAAAAAGCAAATGGTAAAAAAGGGGGAAAAAAATACATCATATTTTTTAAGATTAGAAAGAAAAAATCAATCGGCAAATACGATACATGAAATTAAAAAAGAAAATAAATTATTAAATAAAACTGAAGACATCATGTAGTCACTTTGTAATTTTTATAAAAACTATATTCAACAAAACAGGTCCGAGTAGAAAACATAGACAGTATTTAGAAGATTGGAATTCCCCAATTAACTAATCAAGAAAAAGAGATGTGTGATGAATTCCCCAATTTCTGAATGTGCGCAGGCTATAAAACAAATGAAAAACAACAAATCTCCTGGCTCTGATGGGTTACCCGTCGAATTTATAAAATATTTTGGGAAAGATATTAAAAAATATTTTTATGAATCACTAAATAAGACATTTGAAAAGCAGGAAATGACTTTTTCCAAAAATTATCAATTATTTCTCTGATACATAAAAAAAGGGGCAAAGAACGATCTCAGAAACTATAGACCTATTAGTTTAACAAACTGTGATTACAAAATATTAACACAAATTTTCGCGATCAGACTTCAGAAAGTCATAGACAAATTAATTAATAAAATAATTGCATACATAAAAGGGAGATATATTGGTGAAAATGCAAGACTTTTACTTGATATATTTGAATACTGTGAAGCAAACCAAAAAGAAGGAGCAATCTTACTTCTTGATTTTCAAAAAACTTTTGATTCTGTTGAATGGAACTTTATGTTCAGCACTTTAGATAAATTCAACTTTGGAGATCAATTCATAAAATGGATGAAAATTCTTTATACAAAGCCCGTATTTCGTATAAAAAATAATGGATGGATGTCTAGAACCTGTAAAATGACGAAAGGAATTCGACAAGGATGTCCAATCTCAGCATTGCTATTTTTATTTATTGAGAAATAATGTCAATAAAATTACACAATTCTCCAGAAGTAAAAGGTTTTACTAATGAATTTTTGCCTAAAGAAATAAAAATCCTTCAACACGCAGACGATACATCGCTCTTTTTTCAAGATATAAAATCTATAGAAAAAATATAGATATAATTGAACAATTTGGCAAGATATCAGGAATAATTAATAAAAATAAATCTGAAGGAATATTATTAGGGGCCCTTTAAAAACAGATATGATAAAATATACACATGAATATTACTAATGCACCTGTAAAATGCTTAGGAATATATATAGGTCATGATTCTGACCAGTGCTATGAAAAAAAATGGACAGAAAAAGTGATAAAATTAAAAAAAACTCCAATGTGGAACACCAGAAAGTTAACTATTTATGGAAAAAGTACTGTCATTGATACTTTAGCATTAACGCAAATATACTATAGTGCATCTATTTTGCAATATCCTAAAAACGAAACAATTAAAAAAATAAAGAAAACAGTCTTCAATTTTCTATGGGGGAAAAAAAGAACGGATAAAAAGAAATACATTAATCGGAAAACAGAATGAAGGAGGGATAGGAATTGTTGACATTGATTGCAAACTGAAAGCGCTCAAGGTCGCATGGGTTCACGAATTTTTAAAGAAAAAAATTCATCTTTAAAGTCCTTCTTTATATTTGTGTTGCGAGAAAATTCATTTCACCAGAGTATCTTATTAGGACAATAAAAAGTACAAGTGAAATAAAACAAATATTTAAGTCATTACCAATTTTCTACTGTGAAATTTTCAGTACATTGAACGATTGTAAATTTAAAAAACACAATATAAGGGGATCCCATAATGAAATATTGTCTTACCTATATGGTTGAACAACCTTGTTCGATTTAATGATAAAAAACTTTTCTACACCAATTGGATAAAAAGTGGGATCTTATATATTAAAGACTTGTTTGACGGAAATGGAAACTTCCATGATATCAATTATTTTCAAAATATTCTTGTAAACAAATCCAACATAATCAGTGAATACAATATTTTAAAAAAAGTTGTAAAACCTATACAGAAACATCATGATGTTTCAAAGGGAGCTTATATAAACATAAAAAATCAGACGATGATTATGTTAGAAAATAAACAAAGACTACAGATAAACCAGATAAGTAGCAAAATTATATATGACATTTTTCTAAAAAAAACTTTTATAAAACCTTACTCCGAGAAATATTGGTCAAAGTTTTTGGGTTTAGTTTTTAGGAAAAAAAAACACGCATCTATCAATCAAAAATTACGAAAATAAAAGATAAACAATTAGCAAATTTAATTATAAGCTTTTACAAAATCACTTTAAAAATAACAAAAATGTTCACAAATGGAATAGAAATTATCGAATAAATGTCCTTTTTGTGAATCACTTGAAGATACAAAACATCAAATTTTTGATTGTAGAAATGTAGAATTGATTTGGAAAATATAGAAAACCGTCTGAATTTTAATATAAAATGGAAAAATATTGTATTGGGTTTTTTTATGAAGAAAACAAAACCACTATTTCATTGAATTATTTATTATCATACATAGCTTTCTTTATATATAAGATTAAAATGAAGCTAAGATATGAAAACAGAGAAGAAAATATAAATGATATCTTTATTATGTAAAGGCGAACCTTATGTATCAATATGAGATTTATAAAAAATTAAATGTAAACTTTACATATAAATGGTTCTATGATATTTCGATAGCTTTGTGATAATTATAGTTGACTATCTGAAGGGGTCTGTCCTTCAGTAGTGCTGCCATGTGGGGGAATTATTATGGACTCTGTGAGGTGGAAGATGTTCCCCAGGCAGCGAGACATAATTGTTATTATTCAATTATTTATCTATTTATCTATTATTATTAGTTGTAAAAACAAATATTTGCATATTTTTAATTTATAAGGTAGTTCATCTTTTCGATTCATATCATATATGTATAATTTTTATGTCTATATATTTATATATATTTATTTATATTACATATACATATCTACATATAAGATATGATTTATCCAAACCAAGGGCCCCGGGACCATAGGTGAGGATTAGTCGGGAGTATCTGAGGATATATTATCCCAAGTTCAGTTGTAATTGAAAATAAAGAAAAAAAAAAAAAAAAAAATTGACTTGAAACTCCCATTGGACCCATAATAAAAGCTAAATCAAATCAATTTATATGTTTTATATTTCATTTCAATTTTGATTTCATGTTTAACTTTGATAAAATTTTATCAGAAACACGGAGATCATTATAAAAATAAAGCGCGGTAAATAAATCTAATAACGACGACAAATGGATATTGACGCTTAGGCAGAGCAGTGAACACACCAATTTTTTGTGTAGGGCTATGTAGAACTCTTTTCCAGACGACTAACTTGCTAAAACAACAACAGTTAAGGGCTTCTTAATTTTTCGGAGTATATTTTTCAAACCAATTCTTCCAACAGAGTGAAAATAAATGGTCAGGACGACCATTAATTATTACATTATTAATAACAATGACCTGTACCGCGCATAAATCGGCACAGCATTATGCTAAGGCATTCTTTATATACCCGGCATGACACATGAAAATTTTACACTGGTATAGCAAAAGCAATTTTTTTTTTAATTGTAGGTCAAAATTACTTTACCATGATATGTTTGGCGTCAAGTAGGGGAAGTGACAAAAAGCAACAAAAAAAAAAAACAAAAAAAAACCGTGCAAGTTGATGATGACAATTTTTTGATCACATTTTTTAGTGCCAGGAGATACAATAGAGTTATACACATCGTTATCCGATTTTTGCATCAACATATCAGTATCTCAGAGATTATCAGTCAGCGTAGCACAAGATGTTGGTAATTTGTTTATTAAAGTTGAATTAAAATGTTTGATAACAATACTGGAAGACATATTGGAAATAAAAGTTTTAATTTTATTCAAACGTTTACAACGTGTTTCTTATTTCCTTTCAGTATTTATAACTTATTTAAATGCCTAAGATATCCTTTACAGACCTTTCTTATATGTTTTCTACCATATTGTTCATGATGATAAAAAAATAACACAACTTTGGACAAAAAATTTAATTTCGCAGGGGTGATAAGGAAGCATACAAAATATTCTACCTTTACTAAATCAGTGCTACATTATGATGTCACAGTAGGCGAGATGACGTCAATTTGATAACACAAGGTTTTTGTTATATTGGTATTTAGAGATATAATTTAAATTTTGGAAAAAAATAGAAGCATGTGAACATTAACAAACATAAAATGTTTTTATTTTGATATACTGGTATCTCTCATTTTGATTACAATCAACCACCGATGACATCATATGTGTACTTCAAGTAACTTGGGAATTGATCATGTCGTGTAAAGAGAATTTGCCTTAGACGGGTGTTGCTAAAACGCGGAACGGAAAACGGAACGGAAAGCGGAACGTAACGGAAAATGGAAAATAAATGTCAAAGAAAGAACCTTGATTCGAAATGAATCAGACATAAAAAGCAATATTCATGATATAAAAGTCATATTTAATGAAAAATTAGCGTAAAATATGATATATTTGTGAATTATGCTCCTCTCATAACATGTACATGCGATGGTCAATAAAATACATACTGTGATTTAGATGTACTAACTTATGTTAATCACTTTTTATTTTCGCGGAATTACGCGAGACAATGCGTTGGCGAAATTCAAATTCTCGCGTATAAAAGTATTCCTTACGATTATATAGAGGAATGACAACTATTCGTGAAAATTATGCCTCGCTTACCAAGAGTCAATGACAATCTCGCGAAAATTTAGTGATCTACAGTTGTATCCATCTCTCAAATGTTTCGTTCAAATCATTTTTAGAGAATGCTTATTTATAATTAAAAAAATCTTGTATTGAAAAAGACGGAAGGAAAAAGACTAGTAGTATGTATACATACATGTATCGGTAAAGACAAAAAATCTAGCTTTGACATACTGGTGTACAGATTATGCCGCATACATTGGCGAATCCGGGAATCTTGAAATGGGGAGGGGGCAGTTTGAGGTTCCCTTAGTCACACACATATATTGGTCACAGAAAGGAAGGGGGTCTTTCTCCCCTTTAAATCCATGAGTGGCATATGATATGCATATTGAGAAATTCAAATATAAATGGCTGCAAATAAGAAAATACGTTTTATTGGGTCATACACCGCCATCCCCTCCCCCCCCCCAAAAAAAAAGTAAACTCACTTTAATAACTTAATTAAACGTATGGACGATATATTAATTTTACTACAGTAAAGATTTACAACTCCATCTATCCAAGATTTTAATTTATAGGAAGCGACTCTAACTTGTATAAAATTTTAAAAAACAGTTTTACAATCGAAGTGTTATTCGGGCTTGTGGGAAAGGGGTGCTCTAATAGTAATCTTATTAAAGATTTTTTTTTTTTACATTTTATTT